>NW_022313756.1:1119-1389 GCF_002776525.5 Piliocolobus tephrosceles
ATCCTGGGAAAATGCAACAGCTCCGTGTATCTGTATGCCTTACTGCTTATTTACTCCCTTATCTTTTTGGCAATAAATACCAAGGGAACTCAGAGGCCAGTGCCAGTGTGGGTCCTCTGAAAGCACAGCACTGGTCCCCTGGGGCCCTGCTTTTCTTTCTCTGTACTTTGTCTCTGTGTCTTTATTTCTTTTCTCAAGTCTCTCGTTCCACCTAGCGAGAAGCACCCACAGGTGTGGAGGGGCAGGCCACCCCTTCATCTGGCGCCCAAC
>NW_022313756.1:1399-9538 GCF_002776525.5 Piliocolobus tephrosceles
ATTGGCAAAGAATTAAAACAAGCAAGTAGGGAAGGTAAAATCATCCCACTTACAGTATGGAATGATTGGGTCATTATAACAGTAGCTTTAGAACCATTGCAAACAGAAGAAGATAGCGTTCCAGTTTCTGATGTCCCTAAAAGCTGTGCAGTAGATTGTGAAAAAGAGGCAGGGATAGAATCCCGGAAAGGAAAAGAAAGTTCACACTGTGAATGTGTAGCAGAGCCGGTAATGGCTCGGTCAACGCAAAATGTTGACAACAATCAATTACAGGAGGTAATATATCCTGAAACGTTAAAATTAGAGGAAAAAGATCCAGAATTAGCAGAGCCATCAGAGTCTAAACCACGATGGCCAACACCTCTTACAACAGCTCAGATGCCTGCAACCTTAGAACCTCAAATGCAGGTTAAACAAGTACAAACTCCAAAAGAAGATCAAATAGAGAAAGACAGAGTCTCTGTCATGGCAATGCCAATCCAAGTACAGTATCCACAATATCAGCAGGTAGAAAGTAAGATCCAGCAGCCAGTAGCCTATCAATACTGGCCGCCAGCTGAACTGCAGTATCGGCAGCTCCCAGAAAATCTGTGTGGACAACCAGGAACATTTCCAGTGCCACAGGGCAGGGCGCCATATCCTCAGCCGCCCACCATGAGACTTAATCCTACAGCACCGCCCAGTACACAGGGTAGTGCAATACATAAAATTATTGATGAGGCAAGAAAACAGGGAGATATTGAGGCGTGGCAATTCCCAGTAATATTAGAAGCAAGACCACCTAGAGAACGGGCCCAAGAGGGAGAGCCTCCCGTGGCTGAAGCCAGATATCAGTCCTTTTCTATAAAAATGCTGAAAGAAATGAAAGAAGGAGTAAAACAGTATGGACCCAACTCTCCTTACATGAGAACATTATTAGATTCCATTGCTCATGGACATAGACTCATTCCTTATGATTGGGAGATTCTGGCAAAATCCTCACTTTCACCCTCTCAATTTTTACAATTTAAGACTTGGTGGATTGATGGGGCACAAGTGCAGGTCCGAAGAAATAGGACTGCCAATCCTCCAATTAACATAGATGCAGATCAACTATTAGGAATAGGTCAAAATTGGAGCACTGTTGACCAACAAGCAATAATGCCAAATGAGGCCATTGAGCAAATCAGGGCTATCTGCCTCAGGGCCTGGGAAAAAATCCAAGACCCAGGAACTGTCTGCCCTTCCTTTAATACAATAAGACAAGGCTGTAAAGAGCCCTACCCAGATTTCGTAGCAAGACTTCAAGATGCTGCTTAAAAGTCAATTACCGACGAGAATGCCCGTAAGGTCATAGTGGAGTTAATGGCATATGAAAACGCCAATCCGGATTGTCAATCAGCCATTAAGCCATTAAAAGGAAAGGTTCCCGCAGGATCAGATGTAATCTCAGAGTACGTTAAAGCCTGCGATGGAATTGGAGGAGCTATGCATAAAGCTATGCTTATGGCTCAGGCAATCACAGGAGTTGCTTTAGGAGGACAAGTGAAAACATTTGGGGGAAAATGTTATAATTGTGGTCAAATTGGTCATCTAAAAAAGAATTGCCCAGTCACAAATAAACCAAATGTAACTACTCAAGTTACTACAACAGATAAAGGGCCACCTGGCCTATGTCCAAGATGTAAAAGGGGAAAACATTGGGGTAATCAATGTCGTTCTAAATTTGATAAAAATGGGCAACCACTGTCGGGAAACGAGAGGAGGGGCCAGCAGTGTCTCAGGAAATAAGCCAGTTATCACAATACAGCAATTATCCCCCACCACAAGTGGCAGTGCAGCAGTAGATCTATGTGCTTTACAAGCAGTCTCTCTGCTTCCAGGGGAGCCTCCACAAAAAATTCCCACAGGGGTATACGGCCCATTGCCTGAGGGGACTGTAGGACTAATCTTAGGAAGATCAAGTTTAAATCTAAAAGGAGTTCAAATTCATACTGGTGTGGTTGATTCAGACTATGAAGGCGAAATTCAATTGGTTATTAGTTCCTCAATTCCTTGGAGTGCCAGTCCAGGAGACAGGATCGCTCAATTACTCCTACCTTATATTAAAATTGGAAACAGTGAAATAAAAAGAACAGGAGGGTTCGGAAGCACTGATCCAGCAGGAAAGACTGCATATTGGGCAAGTCTGGTCTCTGAGAGCAGACCTGTGTGTAAGGCCATTATTCAAGGAAAACAGTTTGAAGGGTTGGTAGACACAGGAGCAGATATCTCTGTCATTGCTTTAAATCAGTGGCCAAAAAATTGGCCTAAACAAAAGGCTGTTACAAGACTTGTCGGCGTAGGCACGGCTTCAGAAGTGTATGAAAGTACAATGATTTTACATTGTTTAGGGCCAGATAATCAAGAAAGTACTGTTCAGCCAATGATTACTTCAATTCCTGTTAATCTATGGGGTCGAGATTTCTTACAACAATGGGGTGCAGAAATTATTATGCCTGCTCCATTATACAGCCCCACAAGTCAAAAAATCATGAATAAAATGGGATATATACCAGGAAAGGGATTAGGAAAAAATGAAAATGGCATTAAAGTCCCAATTGAGACTAAGAAAAATCAAGAAAGAAAAGGAATAGGGTATCCTTTTTAGGGGCGGCCACTGTAGAGCCTCCTAAATCCATTCCATTAACTTGGAAAACAGAAAAACCGGTATGGGTAAATCAGTGGCCGCTACCAAAGCAAAAACTGGAGGCTTTACACTTATTGGCAAAGGAACAATTAGAAAAGGGACACATTGAGCCTTCATTCTCACCCTGGAATTCTCCTGTATTTGTAATTCAGAAAAAATCAGGCAAATGGCGTATGTTAATGGACTTAAGAGCCGTAAACGCTGTAATTCAACCCATGGGGCCTCTCCAACCTGGATTGCCCTCCCCGGCCATGATCCCAAAAGACTGGCCTTTAATTATAATTGATCTGAAGGATTGCTTTTTTACCATTCCTCTGGCAGAGCAAGATTGTGAAAAATTTGCCTTTACTATACCAGCCATAAATAATAAAGAACCAGCCACCAGGTTTCAGTGGAAAGTTTTACCACAGGGAATGCTTAATAGTCCAACTATTTGTCAAACTTTCGTAGGTCAAGTCCTTCAACCAGTTAGAGACAAATTTTCAGATTGTTATATCATTCACTATATTGACGACATTTTATGTGCTGCAGAAACAAGAGACAAATTAATTGACTGTTACACATTTCTGCAAGCAGAGGTTGCCAACGCAGGACTAACAATAGCATTTGATAAGATCCAAACCTCTGCTCCCTTTCATTATTTAGGGATGCAAATAGAAAATAGAAAAATTAAGCCACAAAAAATAGAAATAAGAAAAGATACATTAAAAACATTAAATGACTTTCAAAAATTGTTAGGCGATATTAATTGGATTTGGCCAACTCTAGGCATTCCTACTTACGCCATGTCAAATTTGTTCTCAATCCTAAGAGGAGACCCAGACTTAAATAGTAGAAGAATATTAACTCCAGAGGCAACAAAAGAAATTAAATTAGTAGAAGAAAAAATTCAATCAGCGCAAATAAATAGAATAGATTCTTTGGCCCCACTCCAACTTTTGATTTTTGCCAGTGCACATTCTCCAACAGGCATCATTGTTCAAAATACTGATCTTGTGGAGTGGTCATTCCTTCCACACAGTACAATTAAAACTTTTACATTGTACTTGGATCAAATAGCTACATTAATTGGTCAAACAAGATTACAAATAATAAAGTTGTGTGGTAATGACCCAGACAAAATAGTTGTTCCTTTAACCAAGGAACAAGTTAAACAAGCCTTTATCGATTCTGGTGCATGGCAAATTGGCCTTGCTGATTTTGTGGGAATTATTGATAAGCATTACCCAAAAACAAAAATCTTCCAGTTTTTAAAATTGACTACTTGGATTTTACCTAAAATTACCAGATATAAACCTTTAGAAAATGCTCTAACAGTATTTACTGATGGTTCCAGCAATGGAAAAGCAGCTTACACAGGGCCAAGAGAGCGAATAATCAAAACTCAATATCAATCAGCTCAAAGGGCAGAGTTGGTTGCAGTCATTACAGTGTTAGAAGATTTTAATCAACCTGTTAATATTATATCAGATTCTGCATATGTAGTACAGGCTACAAGGGATGTTGAGACAGCTCTAATTAAATATAGCATGGATGATCAGCTAAACCAGCTATTCACTTTGTTACAACAAACTGTAAGAAAGAGGAATTTCCCATTTTATATTACTCATATTCGAGCACACACTAATTTACCAGGACCTTTAACTAAAGCAAATAAACAAGCTGACTTACTGGTATCCTCTGCATTCATAAAAGCACAAGAACTTCATGCTTTGACTCATGTAAACGCAGCAGGGTTAAAAAACAAATTTGATGTCACATGGAAACAGGCAAAAAATATTGTACAACATTGTACCCAGTGCCAAGTACTACACCTGCCCACTCAAGAGGCAGGAGTTAATCCCAGAGGTCTGTGTCCCAATGCATTATGGCAAATGGATGTTACCCATGTACCTTCATTTGGAAAATTATCATATGTTCATGTAACAGTTGATACTTATTCACATTTCATATGGGCAACATGCCAAACAGGAGAAAGTACTTCCCATGTTAAAAAACATTTATTATCTTGTTTTGCTGTGATGGGAGTCCCAGAAAAAATTAAAACTGACAATGGAC
This sequence comes from Piliocolobus tephrosceles, assembly GCF_002776525.5. Classification (NCBI taxonomy): domain Eukaryota; kingdom Metazoa; phylum Chordata; class Mammalia; order Primates; family Cercopithecidae; genus Piliocolobus; species Piliocolobus tephrosceles. The sequence continues at coordinate 6,126 of NW_022313756.1, forward strand.
CAGGTTATTGTAGTAAAGCTTTCCAAAAATTCTTAAATCAGTGGAATATTACACATACAACAGGAATTCCTTATAATTTCCAAGGACAGGCCATAGTAGAAAGAACTAATAGAACACTCAAAACTCAGTTAGTTAAACAAAAAGAAGGGGGAGACAGTAAGGAGTGTGCCTCTCCTCAGATGCAGCTTAATCTAGCACTCTATACTTTAAATTTTTTAAACATTTATAGAAATCAGACTACTACTTCTGCAGAACAACATCTTACTGGTAAAAAGAACAGCCCACATGAAGGAAAACTGATTTGGTGGAAAGACAACAAAAATAAGACATGGGAAATAGGGAAGGTGATAACCTGGGGAAGAGGCTTTGCTTGTGTTTCACCAGGAGAAAATCAGCTTCCTATTTGGATACCCACTAGACATTTGAAGTTCTACAATGAACCCATCGGAGATGCAAAGAAAAGCACCTCCACGGAGACGGAAACACTGCAATCGAGCACCATTGACTCACAGGATGAATCAAGTGGTGATATCAGAAGAACAGATGAAGTCACCATGCACCAAGAAGGAGGAGCTGCCAACCTGGGCACAGTTAAAGAAGCTAACACTGTTAGCTAGAAAAAGCCTAGCTAGCACAAAGGTGACACAACCCTCAGAAAAAATGCTGCTTGCAGCTTTAATGGTTGTATCAATGGTGGTAAGTCTCCCCATGCCTGCAGGAGCAGCTGCAGCTAATTATACCTACTGGGCCTATGTGCCTTTCCCACCCTTAATTCGGGCAGTGACATGGATGGATAATCCTATTGAAGTATATGTTAATAATAGTGTGTGGGTACCTGGTCCCACAGATGATCGTTGCCCTGCCAAACTGGAGGAAGAAGGAATGATGATAAATATTTCCATTGGGTATCGTTATCCTCCTATATGTCTAGGGAAAGCACCAGGATGTTTAATGCCTGCTATCCAAAATTGGTTGGTAGAAGTGCCTACTCGCAATCCCACCTGTAGATTTACTTATCACATGGTAAGCGGAATGTCACTCAAACCACAGATAAACTATTTTCAAGACTTCTCTTATCAAAGATCATTAAAATTTAGGCCAAAAGGGAAACCTTGCCCCAAGGAGATTTCCATAGAAACAAGAGATTTAGTTTGGGAAGAATGTGTGGCCGATAGTGCCGTGATTTTACAAAACAATACATTTGGAACTATTATGGGTTGGGCACCTCGAGGTCAATTCTACCACGATTCCACAGGACAAACTCAATCCTGTCCCAGTGCACTAGTGAGTCCAACTGTGGATAGTGACTTAACAGAAAATTTAGACAAACTTAAGCACAAAAAATTAGTCTTTCTACCCTTGGAAATGGGGAGAAAAAGGAATCTCTACTCCAAGACCAAAAATAATAAGTCCTGTTTTTGGTCCTGAACATCCAGAATTATGGAGGCTTACTGTAGCTTCATACCACCTTAGAATTTGGTCTGGAAACCAAACTATAGAAAAAAGAAATCATAAGTCATTTTACTCTATCAACCTAATTTCCAGTCTAACAGTTCCTTTACAAAGTTGTGTAAAACCCCCTTATATGTTAGTCGTAGGAAATATAGTTATTAAACCAGACTACCAAACTATAACTTGTGAAAATTGCAGATTGTTTACTTGCATTGATTCGACTTTTGATTGGCAGCACCATATTCTGCTAGTGAGAGCAAGAGAAGGCGTGTGGATCCCTGTGTCCATGGATCGACCATGGGAGGCCTCGCCATCCATTCATATTTTGACTGAAGTATTAAAAGGCATTTTAAAAAGATCCAAAAGATTCGTTTTTACTTTAATTACAGTAATTATGGGATTAATTGCAGTCACATCTACAGCCGCTGTGGCAGGAGTCGCATTACACTCTTCTGTCCAGACAGTAAGCTTTGTTGACAATTGGCAAAAGAATTCCACAAGGTTGTGGAATTCACAATCTGGTATCGATCAAAAATTGGCAAATCAAATTAATGATCTTAAACAAACTGTCATTTGGATGGGAGATAGGCTCATGAGCTTGGAACATCGTTTCCAGTTACAGTGTGACTGGAATACTTCAGATTTTTGTATTACACCCCAAATTTATAATGAGTCTAAACATCACTGGGACATGGTAAGACTCCATCTACAGGGAAGAGAAGATAATCTCACTTTAGACATTTCTAAATTAAAAGAACAAATTTTTGAAGCCTCTCAAAGTCATTTAAATATTGTCCCTGGAGCTGAGGCGTTAGATCAAGTGGCAAAAAATCTTTATGGATTAAACCCCATGACTTGGATTAAGTCTATTGGAAACTCTACTGTAGTAAATTTTGGAATTATGTGTCTCTGTTTAATCGGTTTGTTTTTAGTGTGCTGGACCAGTCGAAGAATCCTGCACCAAAATCAAGAGAACGAACAAGCCTTCATCGCCATGGCACATTTGTATAGAGGAAAAGAGAAAAAAAAATGTTGCAAAAAGTCAGGGACCTTGAACAGAGGGACTGGCTGGAGCCACAACAACAAAAAAAAAACATAAAATATAAAGATTTCATGGACATTTTATTAGTTCTTCAAAATTTATACTTTTGTAATTTCTTATGTCTGTCTTTAATCTCTTAATCCCATTATTTTCTTTGTAAGATCAGGAAGATATATGTCACCTCAGGACCCTATAATAATTGCCTTAACTGCACAAATTGTTTGTAGAGCATGTGTGTTTAAACAGTATGAAAACTGGGCATCTTGAAAAAAGAACGAGATAACAGCAGTGTTCAGGAAACAAGGGAGGTAACCTTGAATTGGCCGCCGGTGAGCTGGATGGAACAAAGCCATATCTTTTCTCCTTTTGCACACAAATAGGAGAGATATCACTGAATTCTTTTTCTCAGCAAGGAATATCCCTGAGAAGGAGAATGCCCTCTAAGGGTAGGCCTATAAACGACCCCCTTGGAGTTGTGCCGCCTTTTACAGTTGAAGCCGAAGGGATGAAATAAGCCCCGGCCTCCTGTAGTGCTCTCAGGCTTATTGGGAGGAAAAAAAATTCCCACCTAATAAATTTTGGTCAGTCAGGTTGTCTACTCTCAAACCCTATTTCCTGATAAAATGTTATCAATGACTATGCGTGCCCTAAAATTTCATTAGCAACTTTAATTTTAATGTTAACACCATCCTGTGATCTCATCCTGTCCCCACTTATTCTGTAATATTCTATTACTTTGTGAAGTATGTAATCTCGGTGTCATGATGATAATGGTGATTGTGTTGAAAAGAAAAGGGGGAAATGTAGGGAAAAAATAGGTTAGCCTGTTACTGTGTTATTATAGACAGAAGTAAGTTTAAGAGACTCCATTTGGCTCTATATTTGAGATGCTGTTAATCTGTGACTCTACCCCCAATCT
>NW_022313757.1:0-694 GCF_002776525.5 Piliocolobus tephrosceles
AAAAAAAATCAAATATAAAAAATCAAAATTAAAAATCAAAAAAAAATTTACACCATCTTAAGCCAACTATTTTCATGCTTCAAATCAGTGTACAAACATCATAAAAATAAAAGAGTCATTTTTTTTCCTAATTTATTTACAATTTTTATTATTTTTATATTAATTGCATTAGTATAATTAACATAGAATGTGTTACTTACTCTGCTCTTTTATCCATTTTTTAATAGAATCATCATACATCATTACTTTTTATATATATATATACCATCAAATATATAGCCATTTACTAATAATAAAATAATCAAATATACAACGTAAAACATTTAAATTATAACACAAAATGTTGACTAATTTAGTTAAACTTTACAATGACATAATCAAAATTGCAAAATAAAAAAATTAAAAAAAAATCAAAATTTTTGACAACATCCTACCTCAACTATTATTATAATTCAAGTGAGCGTACAAACGTCATAACATGAAAAAAATTTTTTTTTTTTTTTTTTTCATTTTTTACGATTTTATTACTTATTGTAGTTGTAATAACATACTAGACATATAATGTGTTAGTCATTCTCAAGTATTTTATATTAAATAATCATATATCGCTAAATTTATATACCTTTAATAGGAACATTCATTACAACTAATAAATGACATAATAAAATGACATAATAAAATGACATAATAAAAT
>NW_022313757.1:704-2141 GCF_002776525.5 Piliocolobus tephrosceles
ATAAAATGACATAATAAAATGACATAATAAAGGACATAATAAAATGACATGATAATATGACATATTAAAAGACATATTAAAGGACATAATAAAGGACATAATAAAGAACATAATAAAGAACATAATAAAATGACATAATAAAAGGATATAAATGAATGACATAATAAAAGGATATAAATGAATGACATAATAAAAGGATATAAATGAATGACATAATAAAGGACATAATGAATGACATAATGAATGACATAATAAAGGACATGATAAAGGACAAAATAAATAAGCTAAGCAGATCAAATTATTATAAACCAAGAGTAATTTAGTTAAACTTTAGAATGACATAATCAAAATTGCAAAATCTAAAAATTAAAAAATAATCAAAATTTTTGACAACATCCTACCTCAACTATTGTTATAATTCAAGTGAATGTACAGACGTCATAACATGAAAAAAATATTTTTTTTTTTTTTTTTCATTTTTTTACTATTTTATTACTTATTGTACTTTTAATAACATTTTACACATTTTAAACATAATTATTATAAGTTTTTAGTAATTAAAGAGTTATATTTCATGTCTTCCCTTTTACAATAATTAAAAACATTATACATTTCTTTTTAAAAAAAAAAAAATAAAAAAATGTACTATTAAAAATATTATATATTATCTACCAATAAACACTGTATTTTTTTTTTTTTTTTTTTTTTTTCTACTTATTATTCAAAAGTAGATAATTTATTCGAACAACTTATCAACCTTTTCAACTACTTATTCCAACTACTTTTATCACCTCATTCCTCAATAATAATCTTCATCGTAACTGTTTGACTGCGTCAATTAAGAATATATTTTTTTATATACTTACTTATTATATTTATTTGATTGCTTACTTTACACTTTTAATTAATTGCTTACTTCTACTCATTCAATTAATTGCTTACTTTACTCATTCAATTAATTGCTTACTTTACTCATTCAATTAATTACTTAATTACTTAATTACTTAATTACTTAATTACTTAATTACTTCCTTACTTAATTACTTACTTGCTCACTTAACTACGTACCCATTTAATTAGTTTATTACTTAATTACTTCCTTAATTAATTACTTAATTGTTCACTTAATTACTTAATTATTTACTTACTAACTTAACTACTTACCCATTTAATTAGTTTATTACTTCCTTATTTAATTACTTCTTTACTCACTTAATTACTCACTTAATTACTTACTTAATTACTCACTTAACTACTTACCCATTTAATTAGTTAATTAGTTAATTACTTAATTACTTCCTTACTTAATTACTTATTTACTTAATTACTTACTTCTTTGCTCACTTAACTACTTACCCACTTAATCAGCTTATTACTTACTTTTTACCTACTTATTTAATAACTTAATTCATTCCCGATGTAAGAACTTATTTTTTT
>NW_022313757.1:2151-2811 GCF_002776525.5 Piliocolobus tephrosceles
CACAATGACATAGTCAGAATTGCAAAATTTTTCAAATTCAAAAAAATTGAAAAATTTTGACACCTTCTTAATCCAACTATTATCATGGTTCAATTCAGGTGAGTGTATATCCATCATAACATAATAAAATAACATTTTTTTTTTTTTTTTTTTTTATTATTTTATTATTTATTTGTACTTTCAATATTATGTTACACACACAACAGTTATACATAATTTATTATAACTTTTTATTAATTAAAAAATTATAATAAATGTCTTCCCCAATTTCCAATAATTCAAAAAAATTATGCATTTCTTTTTAAAAAAAAAAAAAAAAAATTATATTCAAAAGTGGACAACAACTTATTCGAACAACTTATCAACTTCTTCGACTACTTGTCAACTTCTTCGACTGACTACTTATTCCAACTGCTTTATCACTTCATTCCACAACAATCTTCACCATAAGTGTTTGACTGTGTCAATTAAGACTACTTTTATGTACTTACTTATTTCTTTACTTACTCCGATACTTATTTTAATTAATTATTCCAATACTGTTATGTACTTATGCTTATTTACTTAATTACTTACTTCTTTACTTAATTGTTTAATTAATTACTTACTCCTTTACTTAATTACTTAATTAATTACCTACTTAACTATTTAATTAATTAC
>NW_022313757.1:2821-4125 GCF_002776525.5 Piliocolobus tephrosceles
TTAATTAACTAAATTACTTAACTACTTATTTAATAACTTAATTGCTTCTCGATGTAATGTAATAACTTATTTAACCTACTTGATTACTCATTTACTTCTTTACTCATTACAAAAACCATTTAAACATTACTTAACTACTTGGTTTGGTAATATTCAAATAAATATCATTATTCAAATATCATTATTCAAATATCATTATTAGTTATTTAATTATAATTATTAAACAAATATTTACTATTTTCCTTTTGTTAATTACTCCTAATTTAATACATAAATAAAACAAAATGCTAGTTCATGATTACTAATTATTATTTCACCCTTTCCTTCGAAATAACAGGCCTGAATGAATTATAAGAACCCTGCTACCAATCCTTAATACCTTACAACCAATCCTAAATACTTTTCCAAAAATTCTAAACACCTTTCAATCAATCCTAGATACCTTGCAGATAACCGTAGATACCTTTCAACAATTCCTAAATACTTTTCAATCAATCCTAAATACCTATAAACAAATCCAAAATGCCTTTCAATAAATCCTAAAAATTTGGTAAATAAATATTCAAATAAATAAGATTATTCATTCAAATATTACTATTATTATTATTATTATTATCATTATTATTATTATTATCATTATTATATAATATAACATTTATTATTAACTTATTGTTATTATTATTATCATTATTATATAATATAACACTTATTATTAATTTATTGTTATTATTAATTTATTGTTATTATTAATTTATTGTTATTATTAATTTATTGTTATTATTAATTTATTGTTATTATTAATTTATTGTTATTATTAATTTATTGTTATCATTTCATGGGGTTTTGTTCTTTTATTTGCTTTTGGAGTGTGCAAATGATTGTTCAAGGTTTCTAAGATTCATCCAGGCCTATTGTTTCAAAGGAAAGGGTTCAATTTACGTGTGTTGTAATTATTCTTGTCAAGGCACATTTCGGTGTGCTTCTGGGCTAGACATAGTTACATTGTAAACAAAATTAATTCACCAATAATCAAAATGTGTCAATTTTTTAATCACATCAAATAATAACTATTATCAATCACATAAATAATAATTATTAGAAGTAGATGTACAACTCACAGATAAAAGTTAGTATTAGAACATGCTTCAATGTTGTTAAAGCTCATATCTTCATAATCTATAAACTATAAATCATATTAATAATCAATAATAATAAAAAGCTAAATGGGAATATCATCATTGTTGGTATTATTAATAACCAAATGTTGCTAAGTAATGCTATAAATCATATTAATAATTAATAAC
>NW_022313758.1:0-1911 GCF_002776525.5 Piliocolobus tephrosceles
TTTATAGTAAGGCAAAATGGACTAATACAGGAGTCTAGCTATTTTCTAAGACTTAAGCAGTGAAATTCAATTTTGCATATATTTAGTGCTGGGAAATTAGTAAGTTTCTTATTTATTTAACTTTCAAACTGGTCTAAAGCTACTCATTACATTCAAATTTCTTTTAGATCATTGTCTTACTCCATTTTGTGTTGCTATGACTCAACACCTAAGATTAAGTAACTTATAAATAAAAGAAATTTATTTATTATGTTTATGCAGGCTATAAAGTCTAATATCTAGGACTTGGCATCTGGTCAGCTTCTGGTGATTGCCTTGTGTTCCCTTGCATGATGAAAGGCATCACAGAGTGAGACAGGTGCAGTGAGAGCCAAACTGGCACTTAAAACAAATTTACTCTCAGGATAGCTAACCCATTCCCATGATAACCCATTAATCCACAAACCAGTTAATCTATGAATGAATTACTTCATTCATGAGGAAACAGCCCTCATGTCCCAATCACTTCTTAAAGGCCCCACTTCTTCATACAGTTACATTGGGAAAGAAGTTTCAACGTGAGTTCAGAGGACACAAATATTGAAACCATAGCACTCATTACTTAAGAATCTGCACTATCTTTTGAGGGATAGGATATGAGTGGTTATTTCCTTATCACTCACTAAATTGTCAGCTAATTTAAGACTGCAGCATAAAATGGAAAGTTCACACAATTAATCTAATCTTTACATTGATCTCTTACTCAAAGAAATAATTTTACTAGACCTGTGTGGTCTGAAGCTTATTTAATCCTGTTACTTTCTATTTATAATTAATAACTGTGACTTTCTGAACCCTGAAGAGACCCAGATATATAGACTTTTTATTTAACATTTTCTTAGATTCATTTTCTAATGAGATACAATTCACATACCATACAATTCACCTTTTTAAGGTGTACATTTCAGTGATTTTTAGTATTTTCACAAAGTTGTACAAAACCTTTCATGATTTTCACAGCCTCCAAAAACACCCCTATGTCCTATTATAGTCACTTTCCATGTCTCCTTTCCCCAGCTCCTGACGATCACTGATATATCTTTTTCTATTAATTTGTCTATTCTGTATATTTAATATAAATGGAATCATATAATAATTGGCCTCTTTCATTCAGCTTAATGCTTTCAAGATTGATCCATGCTTGAGTATACATCAAGATTTCAATACTAACATTCTTCTTATGACTAAGAAAGTATATGTGTATGTATGTATATACAGTGTATGTATATACCACATTTTTAAATTTCATACATCATTTGGTAGATATTTGGGTTTCTGTCTGAATAGTGCTTCAGTGAACATTTGTTTGTGGTTTTTGTGTGTATATGTTTACAAATGTCCTGGCTATGTACCTAACTGGGGAGCTACTTGCTCATAGGGCAACTCTATGTTTAACTTTTTAGGAACTTCAAAACTGTTTTCCAGAGTGACTGCCCTAATTTACATTACCAGTAGCAATGTATGAGGGTTACAATCTTTCCATATCTGGTCAACATTTGTTATTTTCCATGTTTCTTTTATTGTAGCCATCCTAGTTAGTAGGTGTTAAGTATCTTACTGTGGTTTTAATTTACATTTCCCTAGTGACTAAATATATTAAGCATCTTTGTGTACGATTACTGGTCATTTATATATCTTTAGAGAAATGTCTAATGAAAATCTTTGCCCATTTTTATTTTATTTTATTTTTTTGGTTGGCACCTTGCTTTTTTATTGATACTAAGTTTTACATGCATATGGGGTACATGTGGTATTTTGACACATGCATACAATGTATAATGATTAAATCAGGGTACTTAGGACATCCAACAGCTCAAACATTTACAATTGCTTTGAGAACAGGTCAAATCTTCTAGCTATTTGGAAAAATAA
>NW_022313759.1:0-3384 GCF_002776525.5 Piliocolobus tephrosceles
TGAGCTGTTGGCTAACACTGTTTTCGTGGAATATGTAATGGGATATTTGGGTGTGCATTGAGGCCTAGAGTGAAATAGAATATATCCTCAAATAAAAACTACAAAGAATCTTTCTGAGACAGTTCTTTGTGATGCATGAATTCATCTCAAAGAGTTACACCGTATTTTCATTAAGCTCTTTGATAGCACTGTTTTTGTGGAAACTCCAATAGGATATTTTGGAGGGCATTGAATCCTATGGTGACAAATGAAATATCCTCAGATAAAAACTAAAAAGAATCTCACAGAGTTACACGACCCTTTTCATGCAGCAGTTTGGTACCAATGATTTTGGGGAATCTGAGAAGGAATAATTTGGATCTTTTTCAAGCCTATGGTGAAAAAGGAAATATTCTCAGATAAAAACTAGAATGAAGCTTTCTGAGAAAGTTCTTTGTGATGTGTGAATTCATCTCACAGTGTTACACTGTTCTTTTCATTGAGAAGCTCGCTATCACTGTATTCCTGGGATCTGTAAAGGGATATTTAAAAATGCATTGAGCCTTTAGTGAAAAAGGAAATATCCTCAGATAAAAACTAGAAAGAAGCTTTCTGAGATATTTCTTTGTGATGTGTCAATTCATCTCACAGAATTACACCTTTCCTTTCATGCAGCAGTTTCCTAAAACGGTTTTCGAGGAATCTGCAAAGGGATATTTGGGAGCGCACTGAGGCCAATACTGAAAAAGGAAATATTCTCTGATAAAAACTAGAAAGAAACATTCTGAGAAACTGCTTTGTGATGTGTGAATCCATCTTACAGAATTATGCCACTCTTTTAATTGAGAAGTTTGGTAACACTGCTTTGGGGAATCTGCAAAGGGATATTTGGGAGAACATGCAGTCCCGTGGTGAAAAAGGAAATAAATTCAGGTAAAAACTGGAGAGAAGCTTTCTGAGAAAACCCTTTGTGATGTCTACATTCATCTCATAGACCTAAACCTTTCTATTGAGGGAGCACTTTGGCATCACATTTTTTGCGGTGTCAGAGAAGGGATATTTGGGAGCACATTGAGGCCTATGGTGGAAAAGGAAATAGGCTCATATAAAAACTAAAAAGAAGCTTTCTGAGAAACTGCTTTATGATGTATTAATTCATCTCACAAAGTTACACGATTCTTTTCATGGAGCAGTTTGGTAGCAATGTTTTTGGGGTATCTGAGAAGGAATATTTTGTTTCTCATTCAAGCCTATGGTGACAAAGGAAATATTCACAGGTAAAAACTAGAAAGAAGCCCTCTGAGAAAATTCCTTGTGATGTGTGAATTCATCTCACAGAGTTACACCTTTCTTTTCATGGAATAGTTTGCTATCACTCTATTCTTGGAATCTGCCAAGGGATATTTGGGAATGCATTGAGCCTAGAGTAAAAATGGAAATATCCTCAGATGAAAACTAGAAAGAACCCTTCTGAGAAACTTTTTTTATGACCTGTGAATTCATCTCACAGAATTACACCATTGCTGTCATTGAGCAGTTGGCTAACACTGTTTTCTTGGAATCTGTAATGGGATATTTCAGAGATCATTGCAGTTTATGGTGACAGAAGAAATATCCTCAGACAAAAGCTAGAATGAAGGTTTCTGAGAAACTGCTTTGTGAGATGTGAATTCATCTCACAGAGTTACACAATTCCTTTCAAGGAGCAGTATTGTAGTACTGTTTTGGGAGAATCTGAGAAGGGATATTTTCGATTGCATTGAAGCCTATGGTGACAAAGAAAACATCCTCAGATAAAAAGTAAAAATCAGCTTTCTGAGAAGCTTCTTTGTGATGTATGTATTCATCTCACAGAGTAACAACTTTCTTTTGATGGAGAAGTTTGATAAAACTGTTTTCATGGAATCTGTAAAGAGATGTTTGTGACTGCTTTGAGGCCGATAGTGAAAAAGGAAGTATCCTCAGATAAAAACTAGAAAGAAGCATTCTGAGAAACTGCTTTGTGATGTGTGAATTCATGTTACAGAATTATATCGTTGTTTTCATTGAGAAGTTTGATAACACTGTTTTCATGCAATCTGCAATAGGATATTTGGGAGCGCATTGAAGCCTATGATTGCAAGGGATGTATCCTCAGATAAAAACCAAAAAGATGCTTTCTGTGAAACTGCTTTGTGATGTGTGAAGTCATCTAACAGCATTACACCATTCTTTTCATTGAGAATTTTTTTAACACTTTTTTCCTGGAATCTGCAATGGGATATTCAGAAGCACTCTGAGGAATATGGTGAAAAAGCAAATATCCTCAGTGAAAAACGAGAAAGAAGCTTTCTAAGAATCAGCTTTGTTGTGTGTGAATTCATATCACAGAGTTACACCATTCTTTTCATGGATTAATTTGTTGGCACTGTTTTTGGGGAATCTGAGAAGGGAAGATTTTTATCACATTGAAACGTATGATGAAAAAGGAAATATCCTCAGGAAAAAAAAAAAAAAACTAGAAAGAAGCTTTCTAAGAAACAGCTTTGTTATGTGCATATTCATCTCACAGAGTTACAAGATTCTTTTCTTGGAGCAGTTTGCTAACACTGTTTTCGTGGAATCTGCATTAGGATACTTGGCAGTGGTTTGAAACATATGGTGACAAAAGAAATATCCTCACACAAAAAGCAAAAAGAAGCTTTCTGAGAAACTTCTTTGTGATGTGTGAATTCATCTCTAAGAGTTACATGATTCTTTTCATGGATCAATTTTATAGCACTGTTTTTGGGGAATCTGAGAAGGGGTAATTTGGATAGCTCTGAAGAGTATGGTGACAAATGAAATATCCTCATATAAAAACTAGAAAGAAGCTTCCTGAGAAAGTTTTTTGTGATGTGTTAATTCGTCTCACAGAGTTAGAACTTACTTTTCATGGAGCAGTTTGGTAACACTGTTTTTGTGGGATCTGTGAAGGGATATTTTGGAGAACATTAAGGCCTTTGGTGGAAAAGGAAATATCCTTGGATAAAAACTAGAAAGAAGCTTTCTGAGAAAGTTCTCTGTGATGTGTGATTTCATCTCACAGAATTACACCATTTTTTTCAAATGCATTTTGCTAACACTGTTTTTGTGGAACCTGGAAAGGATATTTGGGGACATATAGATTCATTTAGTGAAAAAGGAAATATCCTTAGATAATAAGTAGAAGGAACCTTTCTGAGATACTGCTTTGTGATGTGTGAATTCATCTCACAGAGTTACACCTTCTTTCTTTAGCAGTCTGATGACACTGGTTTCATGGAATCTGTAATAGGATAATTGGGAGTGTATTGAAACCTAAAGTGACAATGGAAATATCCTCAGATAAAAACCAAAAGGAAGCTTTCAAGAAACTGCTTTGTGATAGGTGAATTCATGTCACAG
>NW_022313760.1:0-6343 GCF_002776525.5 Piliocolobus tephrosceles
GCCATCGCCCCATATGCCCTCGGTGACACACGTTCACTCCATCTGCTCTAGGGTTCGCCAGTGCCATGTGTATTCACTGGACCTCTTTGCACGTGTACTGGAAAGCGGGATCAGTTTGCAGGAGCCCCAGGCCCTTTCTTATCAGGGCAGCGCACTGCTCTTTCAAAGGAGAGAGGCAGAGGACTTACAGATCAGTGAACTTTCAGCTGACACCACGCCTTGGGGCCCATGCGATCATTCTGGGCTGCAGCGGGGCCCTGCCTGCCTCAGTAGATGTGCTCAGCCCATCCATTCTTACCCGGGGAGTCCAGAATCAGACCTGATGGGGGGTCGTGAGATGACCCCAGCAGGTGCCCTGAAGTTCCCCCTCCCCCGGTAGAAATCGGCTCAAGGAGTTCCTGAAGAACAGGACTCCTGATTCTTCACATCTAATTATCTCAGGAGACATTACACAGCAATTTTGAAAATTTCCCATTAATTGTTTATCCATGGAGAATAATTGAACAATTTTTTTAAATATGAAAAGCTTCATATAATACAAATTACACTCCCACATGTGATTCAATTTCTATTCATTAATGCCAGAGAGGTTAATATTTATGAATTGCTAGTGGTCAAAAAATGAATCATTCATCACTGAAGAAGCGCAGAAGGTTTGAAGAGATGAGAATATTTTATTGTCTTTGGGGCATTTTATGTTTTCCAACAGGTTTTGCCTTTTGTTTTTGTTCATGGCTTTCTTTCTCTCTCTTTCTTTCTGATTTCAGTTTCTTTTGATTTCTCCTGATTAGAAATGGTGAGAGGACTTTGGATGTGGAACGTGAGGAGCAGGAACACAAAGTGGTTGCTACACTTGGTCAGCACTGCTGGTGCTCAGCATAGGCACTGCTGGTCCACATCCCAGTGGTGTCTCTGAGCCCCAGTCGTCATCGCAGCTGATGATGAAAGTTTTGGCGTGGCAGAAGAGTCTCCACAAACTTTGGAAGGTGTCCGCTGCATCCTCCATAGCCGTGTATCCCTGCTGAGGGTGATCTTCTGGGGGAGAGGAAAGTCCCCCTCACGTGCCAGGGCTGGCTGGCTGGAGACTCTTGCACAGCGCAGGCCCGGCGGAGGTGCAGGCGGCACGGGCCCCTGGGTTGGGGAAGCACCACTTGCCTGGGTAAGAAAGGCAGCGCCAGCGCTCGCTCACCAACACCTGGGCCCCGGTGTCGCAAGTGGATGTGAGTGATGCCTCCTTGGGGCCGGAGGGGTCCCAGGAAGGCTGCAGACCACAGCTGACTAACGGGCAGTGTGGTGGCCGATGGAAGGTGATGGGGTTCTCCGCGACAGGCGACCAAGCAGAGCCCGAGCCCGTGCATCCTGCATCGCCAGCCGCACCGCGGGGAGGCCCGGCGCTGGTGACGCGGCGGCCAGAGCACAAGGCCCACGACCCAGTCCCAGACGCCAGCCCATCGTCAGCTAATTTTAGGAACCGTGGGCCAGCTGAAGCCCGGGTCCCACGGTCAAGACAAAGGACAGAGGGTCCGCAGGCAGGGCCGAGAGCCTGCAGCGCAGGCCTAGCTCCACCGCTGCGGAGCTCACAGGGGGCAGCAGGCACCGGGCAGTGATCAAGACTTGCAGATGAGGCTGCGCCCATCCTCGAAGTCTCCTGCCCAGAGTCCAGCCTTTCCGCGGAGACTCCACGTGCACCCCCTCCTCATTGTCCTTGTCTAGGGCCACGGCAAAGGACCTCGCTCCCATGGCACGACTCGGAGGTCGCAGCATCCTGGGATGAGCAGGCGGAGCAGGGTAAGCACCGCTAAGAACCCAGCTAGAGAGGCGCCCCAGGGCGGCACAAGGGGCCGAATTTAACGTGTCAATCATCTCAAAGATTTTATGACTTTTTTTGACATCTTATAATATCCATAATGTCTATTGTATCTTGTGATATAATTATTAACACCACTTTATTGTGATTATTATGATTATTTTTATACCAACACATCTTCAATTATTAATATTCCCAGTTGCTAGAGAAAAATGAGAATGACTAGCTTCGAAAGCCTTACTTCTGCCAATGGAGGCATATTCCAGCAGGTCGCCAAAGCAATCCACTTTGCACCACTTTCACAAAAACGTTATCGCACAATTATACTATCCTACCCTTATATACTTTGTGTGTGTGTACTTGTGTGTATGTATGTATGTCATGTATGTAATATACATCTATATGTATGTATGTATGTCATGTATGTATGTATGTACATCTATATGTATGTATGTATGTCATGTATGTATGTATGTCATGTATGTAATATACATCTATTACATGTATGTAATATACATCGTACTATATAAAGTACGACAGAGATGAACAAGTATTAGAAAATTAAATGCACACAGGTCATGCCAGTGCCATGTATAATGTGGTGTAGTACCTATAGATGTTCAACAGTGTGGGATCCAGACTGGAACAAGACTTCTAGTCTTAAGTAATTCTTTCTAGGTTCAGTCTCTGGAAATAATGCTTTGGATCAAACGTGCAAGAAAATTAATGGGTTTTAAAGTCTATTCTAAGTCAACTATAACATTTCATTTGGGGATTTCTGTCCTTGTAATATCTAACTCATTTTGGATGGATTCCGTGAGGTCTGGTTTTTCTTTTCCTCTCTGCACATTGCTGCTCAGAGTGATAAATGAAGTTGTATTTTGAATAAAATAGCTAAGCATCCTTTTGTGTGCAATGAGCATGATGGTATTTAAACCTACCATTTCTCGGTATGGTGGTTACGGTTATGGTGGGGCTGGGGTATTTACCTGGTGCCTGGATGTCCACTGGGAAGTGACACCCCTGGGAATTTTTTGAGTCAACTTGGCCTCTGATGTCCGCTTGGGGATTGGGTATCCACCTAAGGCCCGATGTTTACCTGGAGCCAGATGTGCACCTGAGGCCTGATGTCCATCTCTGGCCTTATGTTTACCTGGCGACTGATGAACACCTGAAGCGTAGGTATTCATCTGGGGCCTGATATCCACCTGTAATATGGGTGTCAACCCTGGGGCTGATGTTCAGCTGGCGTCCACTATCTACTTGGGGCCTGGTGTATACATGGGGCCTGGGCATCCACCTGGGACTTGATGTTTAAATATGGTCTGGAGTTCTCTTAGGGCCTACTGTTCACCTGGGGTCCGGGTGTAAACCTAGTGCCTGATGTCCCAGGTGGACACCTGGGTACTAGGTGATCTTCAGGGCCTAAGTGAAAACTCAAGTCTCTAAATGGATGACTATGCCCCAGGCTGATGTTTTTTGGGGCCAGATGGACCCATGTCCCTGGGAACACCCAGGCCTCAGGTGGACATCAGCTCCCAGGTTAATTCCAGGCCCAAGATGGACCTCAGGCCCCACCTGGACACAAGTCCCTAGGTAGATGCATAGGCCCTGGGGAACATCAAGCCTTAGGTGAAGTTCTAGGCTACAGGTAGACATCTTGCTCCAGCTGGACATCTGGTCCCAGGTAAGCATCAGTCTCCAGCTGGAAACAAAGTCCCAAGTTGGACATCAGGCACCAGGAGGATTTCAGCCCTCCAACGAACACCAGCTCCCAGGCTGACATCAGGCTACAAATGAACACTGGGCATCTGATGTACATCAGGCCCCAAGTTGACACCAAGGGCCCAGATGGACATGTGGCCCCATATGAACACTAGTCCCCAGTCAGCTAGGGCCTGGGTCCACCTGGAGCCTGATGTTTAGCTAGAGACTGGATATCCACCTGAGGCCTAGGTATCTACCCAGGGACTGAAGTCAAACTGGGGCCTGATATTCACCTGGGGACTAGGTATCCACCGGGGGTTGATGTCCACCTCGGGCTGGACGACCTTCTGGGGTCTGATGTTCACCTCAGGTCTGGGTGTCCATCTGGGGCCTGGTGCTGATTTGGATTCCAGTGTCTACCTGGAACCTGGGGCCAGGTGTTCACTTGGAGCCTGTAGTTTTCCCCTGGGGCCTGGTAGCCACCTGGGCCCTGAGTGTCCACATATGTTCTGATTTCCACTTTTGGCCTGAGTGTTCTTCTAGGGCCTGAGTGCCACCTGGGTCCTGATGTTCACCAGGATCCTACGTATCAGCTTGGGGCTTGATTTCACCTGGGGCCTGATGTCCATGTGAGACCTGATATTCACCAAGAGCCTGGGCATCCACCTGTGGCCTGATGTTCAGATGGTGAGTAGGAAATCCCCTAAGGCTTGATGTCCACCTGGGGCATAGATAACCACCTATAGCCTAGTGTCCACCTGGAGCCTAGGTATCAACCTGGGGCATAATGGGCATAATGTCTTTTTGGGGGCCTGCTGTCCACCTGCAGACTGGTGTCTGCCTAGGGCCTGGTATCCACCTGGGGTCTGGTGTCTGCCTGGGGCCTAGTGTTCACCTGAAGACTGAGTATGAACCTCGGACCTGATGTATGCCTGGGGACTATCCACCTGGGGACTAGCATTCATCTGGGGCCTCATGTCCACCTAAGCCCTGGGTGTCAACCTGGTGCCTAATGGCCACCAGGGATCTATGTACTCACTAGGGGCCTGGTGCTCCCATAGGGCCTAGGTATACACTTGGGGAATGACGTCCAGGTGGAGGTGGATGTCTTCCTCAGTGTTGGTGTTCACCTGGGGACAAGGGTGTCCCAGGGGACCGGTGTTCACCTGGAGCCTCATGTGCACCTTGGAGTTGTTGTCTACCTAGGGCCTGATGTCCATGTTAAGGCTGGTTGTCCACTTGGGCCTAATGTCCACCTAAGACCCAGTGTTCCCCTAGGGCCTGGGTGTCCACCTGGAGCCTGATGTTCAGCTGGAGACTATGCATCCACCTGAGACCTAGGTATCCACCCAGGGTGTGGTGTCAAACTGGGCCCTTATTTCCAGCTGAGGACTATCTACCTGAGGCTTGATGTCCACCTGGAGCCCCACCCGGGGCCTGGTGTCCAGCTACGGCCCAGTGCCCACCTGGAACCTGGGTATCAACTTGGGGCCTGGGTGTCCACTTGGAGCGTGATGTGCACCTGGGGCCTGAGTTTCCACCTAGGGCCTGATGACCACCTGAGGCCAAGGTGTCCACCTGGGGTCTGATGTCCACCTGAAGCCTAGGTAACCACCTAGGGCATGGTGTTACCTGTGCCTTGATTTCCACCTGAGCCTGGTGTACACCTGAGGCCTGGGTGTCCATCTGAGGCCTGATGTACACCTCAAGCCCAGTGTCCACTTGTGGCCTGATGTCAACTTGGAAGCTGATATCCACCTGGGGACGGATGTGCTACTGGGGCCTGATATCCAACTGGGACCAGATGTTCACCTAAGACCTGGAGTTAATCTAGGACCTGATGGTCACCAGGGTCCCAGGTGTCTGTTCGGACAAACGGAGGTAGGATGGTGCACTTCCGGGTTCTTCTTCACCACCAACTCTTCCCGTGTGTGCGAGAATGCAGCTGACGCCTGGGAAGGTGCAGATTAATCAGGCATGCACCAGGTGATGTCAATCCGAGGAGACCAAGATTTACCTGGTAGCACCTGCGGAGCGCCCCCCCCCTCCCCCGACATGCCCGTGCCCCGCCTATTGCCCTTCCACTCCTAGAAAAGTCGCTCCCAGCAGATGCGCCGGGGGTGGGCTTTCTCAGCCCCCACTCTTGTCGGGACTGTATTAGAAACTCCACCCCTCCCCCAGCTCCGGTCCCTGAAGCTAGATGACCAAAGAATAAATTTGCAATTTTGGCTTTTAGCCTTGCCTACTCGCTGGTTCTTTTGTGCCCACTCTGGTGGTCTTAGAAAAACAAATCAGTGTCTACGTAGGGCCTAGTGTCCAACTAGGGCCTGATGTCCACCTAGAGTGTAGTATCCACCTTGGCCCTGATGCTACCTGAGGCTTGGGTGCTACGTAGAACCTGAATGCCCAATTGGGCCCTGATGTCCACCTGGGGCCTGGTGTCCTGTTAGGGCTTGATAGCTACCTGACACCTGGGTATCCTCCTGGAGCCTGATGCTCACCTATAGACTGGTGTCCATATGGGGCCTGGGTGTCCCCCTGTGAGCCTGATGTACACCTTATGTACCAGAAAAATGGTATATACCTGGGGCCTGATATACACCTGGAAGCTGTGTGTCCACTTGACCCCTGATGTCCACCTGGGGCCTGGTGTTTACTTGGGGCCTATATCCACCTGGGGCCTGAATGTCCCCATAGGCCTGGATATTCTCCTAGAAACTGGTAGCAACCTGGGGCTTGGCTATACACCTGAGACCTGTTGTCTGTCAGGGGCCTATGTCCACCTTGGGCCTGGTTTTCATCTGAAGCCTCGTGTTCACCTGGGCCCTG
>NW_022313762.1:0-5555 GCF_002776525.5 Piliocolobus tephrosceles
TCTGAAGGTCCCTAATGACCATTAAGTGAGTTTAATAAACTTTTTTTCGTTTTCATTTAAAAAAAAAAAAGAAATGTAGAATGTCCATGTTTTTGGAACAATAGGGCTATTTGTGTGTGTGTGATGTCAAAGAAAACAGCTGAGAAGAAACTGTTGGCAAGGAAATAGAAATAGGCGCCCTTACACATTGACAGTGAGATAACGGTATGGCCCTAACGGAAGTAAATTGAGCAACACCCAGCAACATTAAAATGTGCGGAATCCTGGATCCCACAGTTCCATTTCTAGCAATGCATCCTATGAACATATTGATGCAAATATGCAAGAATTACATACAACTCAGCCTTGATTAATCCGAACGGTTGGAAACAGCCTAAATACTTACCAGTGGGGAACTGGTGGAGAACAGTGTTTATCTTATGTCAACATCTGTATTTTTAAAAAGAAGATACATAGGCTGGGCGCAGTCACTAATACGTGTAATGCCAGCACTTTGAGAGGCTGAGGCAGGTGGATCACAAGGCCAAGATATCCAGACCATCCTGGCCAACATGGTGAAACCCTGTCTCTACTAAAAATACAAAAATTATCTGGGCGAGGTGGCACGCACCTGTAGTCCCAGCTACTCAGGAAGTTGAGGCAGGAGAATCGCTTGAACCCGGGAGTTGGAGGTTGCAGTGAGCTGAGATCATGCCAGTCTGGTGACAGAGCAAGACTCCATCTTGGAAAAACAAACAAACAAACAAACAAAACTGGCAGCAGTGGTCACAGGGCAGTGACTGAAGTAGGACTGCCTTTCACTCTCCAGGACCTTTTGAATGTTGCTCATATTACATATTCAAAATATATGACTGCAGCAAATATTTTCAAAGTAACTGAAAAACTGGGGAAATAATAATATCTAACACACAGGACTGCTGCATAATTAAAGGATGAAAAACATTAAGCACTATCAGCGTTCGAAGGAAAAAGATTAACTCTAGCTTGGATGTCAGAGTGGGGATTGCATAAAGGAAGTGACTATTTCAACTCTTGAAGGATAGAGAAGATTTAAAGAGACAAAAGTGTGGAGATGATGTCCCAGATGGAGATAAGAACATAGGCGAAGACGATGAAGAGATGAGAAGGTATAAATTCTAAGTGCAGCTCTCAGGCAGGGCTTCAGAACAGGGCTTAGGCAACAAGCTGGAGTGCAAGGCTGATGGTGGGAATGGAAACACTGAAACCCAAACTTGCATATCACGCCCGGATCATGAGCCTTGAATGCCAAGTCAGGGAACCCATCCTTGATCTTAACAACGAAAAATCACTAGGCTGGGTGTGGTGGCTCATGCCTGTAATCCAGTGCTTTGAGAGGCTGAAGCGAGAGGACTGCTTGAGGCCAGGATTTTGAAACCACCCTGGACAACACAGCAAGACTCTGTCCTTACAAAATTTTAAAAATTAGCTAGGCAGGATAGCACACCTGTAGTCCCAGCCACTCAGGAGGCTGAGGTGGGAGGATCACTTGAGTCCAGGAATTTAGTGTTATAGTGAGCTGTGATGGCACGCCTGCATTCTAGCCTGAGCAACAGAGCAAGGGCATGTCTCAAAAATCAAATAAAAGGGGCTGGGCGTGGTGGCTCAAGCCTGTAATCCCAGCACTTTGCAAGGCCGAGATGGGTGGATCACGAGGTCAGGAGATCGAGACCGTCCTGGCTAAAATGGTGGTGAAACCCCGTCTCTACTAAAAGAATATGGAAAAACTAGCCGGGCGATGTGGTGGGCCCCTGTAGTCCCAGTTACTCGGGAGGCTGAGGCAGGAGAATGGTGTAAACCCGGGAGGCGGAGCTTGCAGTGAGCTGAGATCTGGCCACTGCACTCCAGCCCTGATGACAGAGCAAGACTCCATCTCAAAAAAAAAAAAAAAAAAAATCAAATAAAATGAAATAAAATCACTAAAAGTTTGTATAGATATAAAGTACAAAATCATACCATATATGATTTAATCCAGATATATAATATAAATTGGAGGGGGAAAACAGAAATTAGGAAGCTATTATAAGAAGACAAGCCTCAACTAAGACGTGAGCAAAGGCCCTGGGTTCACAGCGCTATCTTTATATAAAGGAATGAACTACCACATTTATTTTCATGGCATCACCAACTTAAACATAGGCTACAGTATTCTGGAACCATCTCTGTATCAGTCAAATCAGATGACCATAATACCATAGGCAAATACCATAATAAACACCACAGGCTGTGTGGTTTAAACATTAGTTTATTTCTCACAGCTCTGGAGGCTGGAAATCCAAGATCAAGGTGTCGGCCAACTCAGTTCCAGGACAGGGACCTCTTCCTGGCTTGCAGACAGCCACCTTTCTCTTGTTTCCTCACACCAGGGTAGTGGGAGCTCTCTGCTTTCTTTTTTTTTTTTTTTTTTTTTTTTTGAGACAGAGTCTCACTCTGTCACCAGGCTGGAGTGCAGTGGCACAATCTCAGCTCACTGTAACCTGCGACTCCCTGGTTCAAGCAACTCTCCTGCCTCAGCCTCCCGAGTAGCTGGGATTACAGGCACCTGCCACCACACGCAACTAATTTTTGTATTTTTAGTAGAAACGGGGTTTCAGGATGGTCTCAATCTCCTGACTTTATGATCTGCCCACTCGGCCTACCAAAGTGCTGGGATTACAGGTGTGAACCACCACACCCGGCCTGGTTTCTCTTCTTCTAAGGGCACTAATCCTGTCAGACCAGGGCCCATGCTCATGACCTCATCTAACCCTAATCACCTCCCAAAGGTCCTATCCCCCACTACCATCACACTGGCAGTTAGGGCTCCAGTACAAGAATCTGGGGGAGACATAAACATTTAGCTTATAACAATGTCGTTTCAATCCTGTTGAAAAAGCAACCAAATGAGTAGGCGACAAAGTACCTTCTATGTAAACAAGTCAGGACTTTTCAAATTTCTGCTAACACATTAAAGTCAATTTAAAATGTCTGATAACAAGAGTCAGAAGCAGAGATAAATGAAAGTTAGTTACTCTACATTTTAGGCCCACATTGAGTTGTCTTCCAATGACATTGTGGCACAAAGAACACTGCTTTCTATTCCTGGTTTGGCCACCAAAGAAGCTGGAACAGTCCCTGTATTTCCATTTATCTTGAAAGTCTCTGGGCTGACCTGGCAGACCTCCAAGGGCCCTTCCATTCATAAATTCCACAAATAACTTCCGACCAAGAGAGGCTACACAAATAAACTACACTGACGAAGGAGAAAGCTAACACTAGCAAACAATGAGATGCACACAAGACAAGATGTATAGAGAAGTGGATCAACCACAAACTGGCAGACGATAAGTGGGCGGTGGATAAAACCACATTCCCTAACGATGGACAGAGAGGCAATGGCGCTGAGATAGTATTGTTGAAGATTTCCTATTTTAAATCTTCAAGATAAATGGCCCAATTGTTTATATTCATTCTGATTAAATGTGAACATGAAAACTTCTTCCAGGGGACACAGACATCTAAAAAGTTCCCAATTTATCCAATTTGTCATTTGATATTTTTACTGACAAGAAAAATGAGGGACTGAATATACACACAGACCATGCCTGATCATATGTATAAAGACAGAACTCAGACCACAACCTGTAGCTGCCCACCCAGGAAACCAAACCCCTATCTACAGTAAAGAGCCAGGAGGCCAGCCAGGCTAGTACATCAAACAGGAAGCCAGACTGCTCTCTCTCCACAACCCAGAAACTAAACCACAATTCTCTCCCACGTGGCCAGGACTTGACTCAAAACTGACCGCCACCCTAATTTTGGCCCCTATTTTCAGTTAGGATCATTCAGAGAAAGCCAAATGCACCCCTAACCAATCACATAGGACACCCCACTTCTGCAGAGCTGCCTCCAGCCCCCACAACAGCCTCCACTGGGAGCCATTCTTTTCCATCTTGAAGCTTCCCCACTCCTCATCCGCCACTCACTTGCATGTCAGTCTCTGCCACACGCAAGTGACGGTGCTGACTCCCTTGCCACAGAAGATCTGAGAAAGTCGCCTCTGCCTCTCTCATGTGGGCGGCCTTTATTTCCCTCAAGGAATAAATCTTAAATGAGGGGCTTCTCTCTATATGGCCAAGCTATACAATTCAGAAGCCCAGCAAGGCAGATTCCAAGCCTGGAAAGACCATACACCCCTCAGGTCTTCTTTCCACAAAACAAAGCTTCCTTGAGTTCTTCACTCACTCCAACCAACCTGGAAGGAACCAGTGTTATGGAAAGATCAAGGGCCTTGAAATCAAACTTCTGAGTTCATCAAGTACTTTTTCTTTCCACTTAAGAAACCACATGGCCTTGGCCAGGCGTGGTGGCTCATACCTCTAATCCCAGCACTTGGGGAGGCCGACTTGGGTGGATCACCCAAGGTTGGGAGTTCAAGACCAGCCTAGCCAACATGGAAAAACCCCGTCCCTACTAAAAATACAAAATCAGCCTGGTGTGGTGGCACATGCCTGTCATCCCAGCTATTCGGGAGGCTGAGGCAGGAGAATCACTTGAACCTGGGAAGCAGAGGTTGTGGTGAGCCAAGATCATGCCATTGCACAGCAGCCTGGGCAAGAAGAGCAAAATTCTGTCTCAAAAAAAAAAAAAAAAAAAAGCAACAACAACAAATGACGTGACCTTTAACAATTTTCTTAACTTCTCTAAGCCTCTATCTTCATCTTCAATAAAATAATTTTACCTCAAAGATTGCATTAAATGGAATCCCCCATGTAAAAAGCTGACAAATATTAGGGGCCCAACAGCTGTGCGCTTCTACTGCCGCCCCACTTTATCCCAGAGGAGAAGCGCAAGACATCCAGAAAAAGCCTGTTGATCCCTACACCTCAGCATCCTGTGTTCACACAAGGTGCAGTGGGATCCAGACTTACCGGGGTCACCCAAATACAAGACACATTTTTATTTTTCAACTTAGGTACACATGGCTTCTAATGTTCACCATATATGATCCATAATTTAGAAGAGATTTTCCTACACTACCCCGTGGTTCTATTTTAGCAGACTTAGATGTGCTATAATAGCTCACTCTCTTAAGCCCTCTTCAGTGTCAAAAACAAATCTTTAATCTGTAACACGGTTATCAGCAATGAAAGTGGAAAAGGTACCTATGAGTCAAAATGACCCTCTGCCCCGCCCCGCCCCACCCTACAAAAAGCTGTTCAGGAGTATTTGGGCTCCTTATGAGAATGCTGTCTGTATTCCCAGGGACAGAAAAATGCCTACCCTGGTTATAAGCTGCGCTGCTCAGCCTTCAGGGTAGAAAGCTCCCCACACCCTCTACCCAAGGAGAAGAGAAGCAAATGGGGTGGCCAGGCTCCAGGACGTGGACTGTTTAGTGTGGTTTCTGCAGTCCAGGTCACCACCATGGGTGAATCTTTTCCTTCCTTCTTTTCCACCCAAGTGCCCAAGGTCCTATGGCTGCTATAGGGCCTCTTCCCTAGGATGAGTCAGCCCAGCTGTTCCCCTTCCCTCTTTTTTTTTTTTTTTTTTTTTTTTTT
>NW_022313762.1:5655-17151 GCF_002776525.5 Piliocolobus tephrosceles
CTTTTTTTTTTTTTTTTTTTTTTTTTTTTTTTTTTTTTTGAGATGGAGTCTCACTCTGTCACATAAGTGGGAGTTCAGTGGTGCAATCTTAGCTCACTGCCACCTCTGCCTCCCGGGTTCAAACAATTCTCCTGCCTCAGCCTCCCAAGTACCTGAGATTACAGGCACCCACCACCACGCCTAGCTAATTTTTATATTTTTAGTAGAGACAGAGTTTCAACTTGTTGGCCAGGCTGCTCTCGAACTCCCGACCTCAGGTGATCCACCTGCCTTGGCCTCCCAAAGTGCTGGGATTACATTCATGAGCCACCGCATCTGGCCGAGTCAGCCCAGCAATCCTGACTTTTTGTTCTGGCAAAATTACTGTCTTCCAAGTCTACATTCCAAGTAGCTAAATCAGAGATCTGGCCTTGGGGCAGGCTTGAAGAATTCCTGTTTTTGGTCCTCAAGAGGTCCCACCAGGGTCTGGGGCAATTCCAAGACTTGTGTCCTTAAAAAGGAAAGAAACCTCACACACATGGCTCTCAGAGAGCTCAGGCAGAGCTCAGGCAAGTCTTGGGAGGTGGTCCTAAGCTTTGGGTGTGCCATCTATGATAACAGCTAAGAGATCTGAAGCCAGCTGTCTGGGTTCAAACCTCAATTCCAACAGCACTGGCTGTGTGATGTTAGACAATGTCCCCAGCCTCTCTGTGGTTCAGTTTCCTCACTGTAAAAGGGCCACAATAATAGAGCTGCTCTAAAAATTAAGTGAATTAGTGCATAAAAGGTATTTAGAACAATGCTTGGCACATGGGGGAGTTCAACAGACACGTATTGAACAGAGTAACTTAGCAATTACTAAATATACTCATGCAGGCCAGGTGCGGTGGCTCACACCTGTAATTCCAAAACTTTGGGAGGCTGAGGCGAGAGGGTCACTTGAGTCCAGGAGTTTGAGACTAGCATGGGCAACAGAGCAATATTCCATCTCTAAAAATAAAACATATATGTATACCTACACTCATATATTCACAGTGTATTTATAATATACAAAATAGCTGGAATACAGACTTAACTATTCACAATGGTTACTTCTAGAGAAGGGGGAATGCAAATTTCAGATTTTTACCCCACACATATATTCTTGTATTATCTGAAATATTTAAGCAAATTGTATGTATAAATTTGCCCCCAAACACATAGCAGAACAATGTAGTTTTGACTCAAAAATCTTCAAATCATGATGGAATTGTCCTGTGAAAGTAAAGTTAGAGAGATGAAAAGTCTCCCTCCAGCCTAAATGCTCTTTCATATGACCTATATGACACAAACCAATGCAGACACACCAAACCTTTCCCTACTGTCATAAGAAGTTTTCAGCGAACTGCATTCCCCTTTACAAACTAGATGATAGTTACAGTTACCAGGCAAGAACGTGGATCTAGTTCTGCTTTTTCAAAGGCCAATGTAACTCACATAATAGCAATGCATTCTTTAACCGGTCAACTGTCCACAACACCTGAGGTGACAGACGCAAAGTGCTTGGCACTTACTTACCCTTACCGGTATATTACAAAGAAGAGAACACAGGAACAGCCAAATGCAAGAGATGCACAGAGCACACCATGGGGCAGAGAGGTCGGGGCTCCCATGCCATCCCTGGAAGTGCCACCTCCCCAGCACCAAATGAGTTCACCAAACCAGAAGCTCTCCAAACCCAATATTTAGAGGGATTTATGGAGTTTTCAGAAGAGACATGATTAAGTCATTGGCCACCCGTGACTAGCTCAATCTCCAGACTGTCTCGTCTCCCCTCCCAGAGGTAGGGGTGAGGCTGATACATCCAACTCTTTAATCATGACTCATCTTTCTGGCAACCAGCCCTGATCCTGAAACTGTCCAGGGACCCAAAGCCACCTGTCATCTCATTATCATACAAAAGACACTCCTATCACCCCAGAGATTCCAAAAGTCTTAGAAGATCTTGTGTCAGGTATTGAAACCTAAGACCAAATATTATAACCAATGATGCTCCTATCACTCAGGAAATTACAAGTGTTTTAGAAGCTCCGGGCCAAAAACCAGGAAGAATACTAAATAGATACACCATTGTACTATGTATCCCACTATCATGATAATTATTTTGAGAGAGAGTCTACCTCTGTTGCCCAGTTTGGAGTGCAGTGGTGCGATCTCAGCTCACTGCAACCTCCACCTCCCAGGTTCAAGCAATTCCTGTGCCTCATCCTCCTGAGTAGCTGGGACTACAGGTGTACGACACTACAACTGACTAATTTTGGCATTTTTTAGTAGAGATAGCGTTTCACTGTGTTGGCCAGGCTGGCCTTCAACTCCTGGCTTCAAGTGATCTGCCCGCCTCAGCCTCCCAAAAATCTCAGATAAGTCACGAGCCACCATGCCTGGCCTCACTATCACAATAATTATACTGAGAGGATGGGGGAGAAAAATGTGAGCAACAGGAGGAGCGGGGAGGGTAAGCAACCTGAATCCTTGCCTCCACAGTAGGACATCTCCCTGTCTTTCACACAATCTAGAAGAACAAGCTAAAACATAAACACAGTAACCTCCTAGGAGCAGGGATCAGAGTAGAGAAGGGTAAGGTAGGGGATTGCTGGGTTTTGTCCTAAGTCTTGTTAATATCTGACTCATAGAGCTGTATGCCTGTACAACTTTGCTAAAAATGAGTATTTACCTATAATCCCAGCACTTTGGGAAGCCAAGGTTGGCAGATCATGAGGTCAGGAGACCAAGACCATCCTGGCTAACACGATGAAACCCCATCTCTACTAAAAATACAAAATATTAGCCAGGCATGGTGGCGGGCACCTGTAGTCTCAGCTACTTAGGAGGCTGAGGCAGGAGAATGGTGTGAACCCAGGAGGCAGAGCTTGCAGTGAGCTGAGACCAAGCCACTGCACTCCAGCCTGGGTGACAAAGCGAGACTAAGTCTCAAAAAAAAAAAAAAAAAGAGTATTTAATTTTTAAACAAAATCTGATACTTGACCAACAACAATAGTAAACTAAGTGATACGGTTTTTTGTTTTTGTTTGAGAGAGGGTCTTCCTCTGTTGCCCAGGCTGGAGTGCTGTGGTGCAATTCTAACTTACTACAGCCTCAAATTATTGGGATCAGGTGATCAAACTCCCGAGCAGCTAGAACCACAGGTGTGCACCACCACGTCCAGCATTTTCTTTCTTTGGTACAGTTGGAGGTCTCGCTATGTTGCTGGTCTTAAACTCCTGACCTCAGTGTATCCTACTGCCTGAGCCTCCCTAAGTGCTGGGATTACAGGTGTGAGCCACCACACCAGGCCCAAGTGGCGTATTCTAAAATTTTTTGGAATCCAACCACTTTGAAAATGTCTGGAGAGATATAAATCATCTCCCCATAAATGCATGGATGCATATACACAAAATTGTTGCACACGATTTTGGGGACGTCATAAATTTCTGAGAGCTGGGTTAAGAACCTTAGGATTATAGATTCTGATTTCTTTATTTTTCCTTTTTCTTTTTTTTTTTTTTTTTTTGAGACAGAATCTCGCTTTGTCGTCCAGGCTGGAGTGCAGTGGCGTGATCTTGGCTCACTGCAAACTCCGCCTCCCGGGTTCACGCCATTCTCCTGCCTCAGCCTCCCGAGTAGCTGGGACTACAGGCGCCTGCCACCATGCCCAGCTGATTTTTTGTATTTTTAGTAGAGGCAGGGTTTCACTATAGCCAGGTTGGTCTCAATATCCTGACCTCATGATCTGCCCTCCTCGGCCTCCCAAAGTCTGGGATTACAGGTGTGAGTGACCGCACCCGGCCCTAGATTCTGGTTTCTGAAAGGAAATGTGTTTCAAGTCAGAGCTTGTCATTTATTGCACAGGAAAATAAAAACTTCATTTAAAAAATCAAAAACACCCACATGATAAAATGAGGTCCTGCTTGGTTTTAAACTACTTGGTGACCACCAAGAGTTATTTTCTTGACCACAGGATGCACCTAATTCCTAACTATGAAAAAAGGTACAAACATTGTTTATTGGGCTTTTGGCTTCAGCCTTGAAACAATCGGATTCTCTCAAACTCAGGAATGTGAATCGCTGTTGGGTTGATGCAGCTGTTTCCATTCTAGAAATGGACCTGGAATCATGTACTTTTCACCCATGGAGAGTCCTTTGTGTAAAACTTGAAAAGGCAAGGTCCCAAATTTCCCATATGGGTGTTTCTTCCAGTAGAGGAATTACTCTAATGACTTCTTAGCAAAACTTACATAATCAGGGCAGGCCATCAAAATGCTCAAAACACAAAGTTTAGCTCCATTTCTGACGGACCTGTCTCCACTGCTATCAGTCTCACCAACAGCCTCACATCAAGTCAGAGGAACGGTTTTTTCATTTACGAAGGATCTTCATGGCTGGGTGCGGTGGCTCATGCCTGTAATCCTATCACTTTGGGTGGCCAAGGTGGGTGGATCACGAGGTCAGGAGTTTGTGACCAGTCTGGTCAACATACTGAAACCCCGTCTGTACTAAAAATCCAAAAATTAGCCGGGCTTGGGGGCACGTGCCTGTGGTCCCAGCTACTCAGAAGGCTGAGGCAGGAGAACTGCTTGAACCCGGGAGGTGGAAGTTGTGGTGAGCCAAGATCTCACCACTGCACTCCAGCCCGGGCAACAGAATGAGACTCCATCTCAAAAAAAAAAATAAAGAAATAAAAAAAAAAGAAGGACCTTCATCTTCCTGCCAATTTGCAAAAAAAAAAAAAAAAGGTACCTGTTAACCAGAGGCAATGAAAAGCACCTCCCAGGCTGCTGTAGTAAGTGGATCGGTAACTGGTGGGAGATTCCAACCCCCGAGACCTGTGACTATGTCATGCAGTAAAAGGGCTTTGTCACAGGCATTAGGAGAAGTATCCTGGGCTATCAAGCGAGGTCCAATCTAATCCCATGAGCATCTAAGAGCATGGAACTGGCCAGGCGAGGTGGCTCGCCCCTGTAATCTCTGCACTTTGAGAGGCTAAGGCAGGCGGATCACGAGATCAAGAGATGGCTAAAATGGTGAAACCCCATCTCTACTAAAAATACAAAAATTAGTCAGGCATCGTGGCGGGCACCTGTAGTCTCAGCTACTCAGGAGGCTGAAGCAGGAGAATCACTTGAACCCGGGAGGTAGATGTTGCAGCGAGCTGAGATCATGCCACTGCACTCCAGCCTGGCCAACAGTGCGAAGACTCCATCTCAAAAAAATATTTTAAAATAGGGCATAGCACTTTCTCTGAGTGGAAGAAGAGAAATGCACACAGGGGAACTGGAGAGCCTGACCAGGTCCCTGGCCCAGCTAGTCCTGAGCTGATGGGACCATGTGCAAAGACCAGATAGAGGCCTCAGGAGCTGAGGGCAGCCCCCAACAGATGGCCAGCAAGGGAACAGACACCTCAGTCCTCCAACCACAAGGAACCATATTTGGCCAAAAGTGCTTGGAAACAATTCTCCAATGAAGAATGCAGCCCAGACCACATGGTGATTTTTGCCCAGTGACACCCACGTCAGACTTCTGCCCTACAGAACTGTGAGATGATACAATTTCAATTGTTTTAAGCCACGAAATATGTGGAAATGTGGTAAAGCAGCAACAGAAATGAATACAGTGATTTACGTGGAAACCCCTAGAAGAGTGTCTGGCACGGGGTTGTCACCTGACAAGCGTTTCCCGATTTACTTACATTGCAAGGCAGGGCTGGCCACACTCCATCCAAAAGAGATGATAGACTTGCTCTGACAAAACAGATTCAGTGATTTATAAATGGCCCAGAACACCTACAAATTTCAGGTTTCAATGGCCTTTCCTTTGACTCAGAAACCTCCCAATGCTCATCTTACTGATAAACTCTAAGTACCAGGCAAGAGACTAAACACCAGACAAACCCAGCCCCAGATGCCCCAAGGGAGCCCATCTCAGCACTCACTCCGCTGCACTGAAATTATGTCCAGGTCAGTTTATCCCACTAGACCAAGAACTCCAGCTCTCCATGTGTGAGTCACCAGGCTGCCTCTGCATCTCTGCATCTCTGCTTCTATGACAGTGCTTCTGCACTTCACAGGAAATCTGTATCAACGTTTGTCAACACTATATATGACAGTATAACTTAATATCTGCACAGAAAATATAAATTCTCTGAGGACCAGGGCCGGGTTTATTAGCTTTTAAAAAAAAAAATCTTAGGTAATACAATATTTCATTTAAAATTTACAAAATTCCATTACATTCATGATTTCATTTCATCCTGAAAACAATCTCCTGAGTTAGGCAGAACAGGTATTACTAACAACTAACTCCATTTTACAAATAAGGGAACTGAAGTTCACAAAGTACTTGGACTTAAGAAAAGCTTTAATAGGGCCACATATCGAAACCAAATCCTCTGCTCAAAACAACTAGAATAAGTTATCTTTTACATATTATTCATACTTATATCCTGTCAACATCCAAAAATGTTTTGAGGTAGCCTGCAATAATAGACATCTATCCAATAAAAACATTAAAATGAAAAACAGGTGGGAAAAAAAACACAGCAGGTGACATGGGAGACAGACAAAGGTAGATACCAAAGACTGAGACTTAGAATCTAAGAAAACTTCATCTCTGACCTTCCAGTTCCAGGGAGATAATACTACAGGAAACAAGATGGTTTATAGACTCATAAACTGACAAAAGAGAGGTTGCATCAGTTCTTAACTATGAAACACTCCTGGCAGCCACAGCAAATCTCCAGGACAACATACCAATGGCATCAAAGCAAGAGTATACTTCAGTGATAGAGTGAATTAAATTCCCTGTTTGGGACCCAGGCCAGGGCTAGAGAGACGAACTCTGAAATGTAGAGCTCAAAAATATATCCTCTGTCGGCCAGGCACAGTGGCTCACACCTGTAATCCCCAGCACTCTGGAAGGCCGAGGAGGGCAGATCACGAAGTCAGGAGATGGAGACCATCCTGGCTAGCACAGTGAAATCCTGTTTCTACTAAAAATACAAAAAATTAGCTGGGCTTGGTGGTAGGCGCCTATAGTCCCAGCTGCTCGGAAGGCTGAGGTAGGAGAATGGAGTGAACCCAGGAGGTGGAGCTTGCAGTGAGCGGAGGTCCTGCCACTGCGCTCCAGCCTGGTCAACAGAGCAAAACTCCGACTCCAAAAAAAAAAAAAAAAAAAATACATACATATATATATACACACACACACTGTGTCTTCTCCATACCCAAGTGCCCCCTTCTGTGAGAGACTTCCTTACACCATTGCGGGGAAGAGAATTTTTCTCTGCTATATTTGCTTGAAAGAATTAAAGGTGTAGGGCAAAGATTCTTGGAAATTATGTC
Source organism: Piliocolobus tephrosceles (assembly GCF_002776525.5). Classification (NCBI taxonomy): domain Eukaryota; kingdom Metazoa; phylum Chordata; class Mammalia; order Primates; family Cercopithecidae; genus Piliocolobus; species Piliocolobus tephrosceles. The sequence continues at coordinate 13,008 of NW_022313762.1, forward strand.
ATTTACAATCCTCAAAAGTGAGAAAAATGAAGCCCAGAAGAGAAGACCTTCCAGGAAAATTCCAGAGCCGAAGGTAGACCCAGTACATTGTTTCTGTTTTTGTTTTGAGAGGAAGTCTCACTGTATGGCCCAGGCTGGAGTGCAGTGGAGCCATTTCACTCACTGTAACCTCCGCCTCCTGGGTTCAAGCTATTCTCCTGCCTCACTCTCCTGAGTTGCTGCGATTACAGGAGCCCACCACCACGCCCAACTAATTTTTGTATTTTTAGTAGAGACAGGGTTTCACCATGTTGGCCAGGTTGGTCTCGAACTCCTGACCTTAAGTGATCCGCCTGCCTAGGCATCCCAAAGTCCTCCGATTACAGGCGTGAGCCACCGCACCCAGCAGACCTGGTAAGTTTTAATCAAGTACTCTGAACTATGCAACAAACACTAGGAAGTAATAGAAAAAAAATAATCTAAAAACCCTCTGGAGAGTCAAAGAATTGCAGATTTTAAAAAGCATGAATACTTGAATTCGTGGTATTCAAAAACGACCTCGCACTTACTCGCATGTACAAACTGCCTGCCCACCTCTATCAGAGCATTTTTTCAAGCTGTGCTACAGTTAACTATGTACTGCCCAAAGCCAATCTGTCCCTGCAGATCATAAGCTCTTAACTACCAGGACTTCAGGAGAACAATCAAAACTTCAGAGAGAAGGGAGCCACCGAAACAGAGTTCATAGCAATGGGTGAGCTAATGACTGGAAGTGGGCTGTAGCCTTGGGGTCTGGGACAGCGGAGGGCAGAGAAGGCAAAAGGGCCTGCATGACATGCTACAGGGCTAGGAGCCACAGCTGCAGTGTGGCTGAAATTAGTTCAGTTTTGTCTCGTATGTCTGTTACTTATACACCATCTCTTGTTCAGAAAGAACTTCAGGTTGAGTATTTGGACTCCTTGAGCCTTCTGCTGTTTGTCTCCGGGACGTTTAACACTCTTAAAAGGGGAAAACTGTCCAGTTCGATTATGCTTCCTGGGATATTACAGGTTTTTCAAAAGTTTGAGGAAAGCATCCACTGAGGAGTAATTCCACTTTCTCTGGTGGCTGAGAAATACGTGTCTGAGGGACCCCATCAAGCTGAGGTCAGAGTCTCCCCACCTATGGACCTCACCCTGGCTCCCCCCTCATAAATCTGACCTCTAACTGTAACTGCCTTGGCCTCATTCCGTGGGTGTGGATGCTCCTGCGTGAAACGCATTTTCAGCCCGCCAAATTCTTGGGAGAGTTTCTTCCACTCTCCAGGCGCTGAGAGCTACAAAGTTCAATCTGGCTTTCCAGATTTTTTTTTTCTTCCCATTACTAACGGAAGAAATCAAGAAGCGCCAGGCAGAAGGGCTCTGCTCCCACCAATCAGAGCCCAGCCAAAGGATAGAGCAGGAAGTGCGGCGGTGGGACGCCCGGTGACAACCCCTCGGCCCCCAGGACCCGCCGGCCTGGGCAGAGGTCGGTGAGGCCACTGCGCGACAGCTCCGGCCGGCGCCTTTCGCTTTCTCCCGCCCAGCAAGTGAGAGGATAAATCACGGGGCGGGGGCAGTGCGCCCCCAGCAACCGCGCACCCGGCGCACAGAACCCCACTACTCGCGCGTCCCAGGCGGGTCGACCCAGACAACTCACGCGGTGGCGCATAGCCCCACTGGCAGGGCAGCCGGGACTCACGCGCGCGGGTCCACGCAGTCACCTATATAAGTGACAAAACACTCAGGAAGCCATCATGCGGGGCCAGGAAAGAGCCCCCACCCAGAGTCACGGACTCCCTCGTCTGAGGGTCCGCGCAGTCCCCTCGGTGAGTCTGGCAAAGCAGTATCACTGCGAGGGAGGGCGGGAAGGGCGTTGGAGTCTCCACACGCGGTGACCCGGACACCGTTCCATGAGTGGGTCCATGCAGGGCCCACTCTGCCGCACGCGGGGACCAGCCAGGCTGCGGAGGACCGGGCAGAACCCAGCGCCCGGGTCCATGCAGTCCCCTCCGAGGCAGACGCGGGGAGCCGGGGAGCAGTGGGTACTGGCCCGCAGTCGCAGGGCGCCTGGGACCCCCGCGCTGGCCCACGCGGTATCGCAGCAGACGCGAAGCCCCCGGTGCCACACGAGGCGGAGACAACGCCCAGGCGCACGGATCCGGGATCCCGACCCCGGACCCTGCGGAGCCCAGCTCGGAGCCGCCACACCCGGCGCAGAGACCCCCGCCCGGTCCGGAGACCCCGTCGCCCGTCGCCCAGTCTCACCTCCGGCCGCCGCCTCCCAGTGCTAGCTCCTGGCTGCGGCGCCTGGGCCGACTAGAGCGCAGCTGAGCAGCCGATAGAGACGCCGCAGCCTCAACAAGGGAGACCCTGGGCGGGGCCGCCGCTGCCGCCGCCGCTTCAGCCGGTGTTCCCCGCTCAGGATCCGGCTGGGATCAAGGAGCTGCAGCTGGCGCTGGGCTGAAGTCGAGACACACACCACCCAGGTGTAGAGGGCCCCGCCGGCCGCCCGCCGCCCGCCGCCCCGCCCCCAGCGGAGCCGGACGCCCAGGGCCTGCCCGCCGGCCAATGGGGAGCGTGCATAATCAGGTACTTAAAATAATTCTCCAAAATTAACAATGGTATCCTATTATTAGTACCATTGATAATTATTAAAATCCATCATTGATGTGTAATAACCATATTATTACTCCTAATACCACAGGCAGGGTACACGTACCTGTGGGCCCCCAGCCGCCGCCACGCCCCGCCCCCACCTGTGTACCCAAGAGCCTGGGCACTGAACATTCAGACAAAACGTTCAGGGTGAGTGTTCACGTCCCAGCGTATGTGTTTGAAAGCAGGGAACTGAGATTCTTCTGAGTTAATGCAGGCGATTGGGCCAAAAAACAAGGCACATCCACCTGTGAATGGGGTGAGCTCCCAGCTGGCGGCGCAGAGGCTGTAGATATGAAAGAACTCACTTCCCTGCACACTGAACTGCATCAGCATCTCCACATCCACCGCACCTGGGCTCTGCTCGCCCCTCCAAACTAGAATGACAGTGGCTGCTTCTGGACAGTATGTCAAGGACGGATGGACAGACATCCTGGACACACACTGTACAGAGATCAGGGGCTGGGCAGGGGGAAGCGGCACAGCCTTGGGGCCAGTAGGGGCGAGGCCAGGAAGCCTCGGTGAAGGCCTGCATCTCCTCATCCAACAGAAGCAGGAGCGGCCACCCAGTGTGGGCTGCAGCTGCGATGAAGTGGCCAGTGGGACATAGCAGGAGGCCGTGGCCAGCCTTACCCCCAGCCAGGGAGGAGGGCCCCATCTGCGAGCACTGCCCCGGGAGCCGGCATCCTGAGACCCCAGGGAAGGTGGGAAATTGCCCATGGGCATTGGGCGCTCAGGCTGGAGGTGGTGAGACCTCGAGGCCCTGCAGTCGGGGAGGCGAGGGCAGAGGTGGCCAGCTCAGTGAAGGGCTTTGGCAGGAAAGGCCCGCAGAGGCTGCCTCGCCAGCCCGGGGGAGGTTGCTTCCACCCCAGAGGCTCCACAGGGCCCTCGGTGGTGATGCCTAACCTTGTCCTCTGACAGAGGACCATCGAGACAGAGTCACTCAAACCTCTGCCAAGCTCCGCACCCAAATGAAGCTGGTACCACAGACGCTGAGGCAGGCAGTGCTCATCTCAACTCTGTACAAGTGGTTTCTTTAGCCAGTTCTCCAAATTCTTAATGACAAACCACACTAAACGTGGGTTTTCAGTATCACCTATGCTCATAGCTATGTGTAAAATAACTATCACAAGGAAAACTAGGTGGTGAACCCAGGAGGAGGAAATCCTCACGATGAGTCCAGAGAACACCAATGGACGGTTGGCTCTTCCCGGCTGAACCCAGGAGCGCTTGTCTGCGCTCACCTCCGTTCTCATTTCCAGATTGATTTTGACTTTCCCACAATTTCATTATAGACATTTCTCAAAAGAAGACATTCATACAGCCAACAGACACATGAAAAAATGCTCATCATCACTGGCCATCAGAGAAATGCAAATCAAAACCACAATGAGATACCATCTCACACCAGTTAGAATGGCAATCATTAAAAAATCAGGAAACAACAGGTGTTGGAGAGGATGTGGAGAAATAGGAACACTTTTACACTG
>NW_022313764.1:0-3364 GCF_002776525.5 Piliocolobus tephrosceles
TGTACCAGTTACTGTACCTGTTGTTGCGATAGTATTTGATAATGGTATTTGATTCGAATTTATTGCTATGTAATTTGGGTTGGATATAATTTTATCCTGATGTTTTAGATTTATAAGTGTTTGATTATTATGCATATGGTTAGAATTAACATTATTATTATTATTTCCAACCCCAACACTTATAGGTGTATAAGGTAAAGGTGGATTATCATTAGATGTAATAATAGTACTACTAACATTATTACTAGTACTATTGTTGGTAGTAGTATTAGGCAATGAAGTACTTAAAGAAGTACTATTCGTATTATATCTCGACATGGGGTGATATATTGGTGAAACATTATTATTATCTGTATATAAATCAGTAGCATTATGTGGTTTTAATATATTATTTTTTGTATCCGTATCAGGCGGTGGTGGAATATTTGGAACTAAATTAATATTATTTGTTACTACTCCTAAATTATCTAAACTCTTTTCTTTAATATCTGTATCAAGCATTAAGTTACTCAAATTATTTTGTGTTTTCAGTTGTCTATTATGCATTAAATCTATAAGGTTATAATTGTTTAATAAGCTAGGATTATTAATAAGGTTAGGATTATTAATAAGATTAGGATTATTAATAAGGTTAGGATTATTAATAAGGTTAGGATTATTAATAAGATTAGGATTATTAATAAGGTTAGGATTATTAATAAGATTAGGATTTTTTAACAAGTTGGGGTTATTTATTACATTTTGGTTATGTATAACTTCAGTACCAGGTATATTATTATTAAGCTTTATGTTGTTGTCATTAGGAAGTAACACTAAAGGTTTTCTATTATTAATTGGTCTTACAGAAACATTATTATTATTATTGTATCTGTTTCCGTTAGAAGGTGGTGGAGGTATAAGTAAATTATTTGACTCTACAGAAGGATTATTTGGTTGTTTTATTGTTTTTTTATTTGAAAAAAAAAAATCACGTGTATCATCATATGTTGCATTACCAATAACATTATTATTGTTATTATTTATTTTATACATTAAATCATTATTCGAATTATAAGGTGTAAAATTGTTCACATTTTTTAATAAGTTATTATTATTTTTTATTAATGGTAGTTTTGTATTATTATTGTTATTAGTTGTAGTAGTTCCCGCATTAGGTGTAGTAATACTAGAACCAGGGACGTTATTGTAAGACATCATACTGTCTAAGGTGTTATTATTATTGTTAGGTGGGAAAGCCAAATGATTATTAACATAATTTTGCATAGGCGGAGGAACCATATTGTTATTACTACTACTACTGTTGTTGTTGTTGTTGTTGTCATTTCGTTGAACCAGGTTACTGTTATTATTATTACTGTGTATAAAATTATTTTTATCAAATTCATCACCATTTAATGTATTTATTGCATTAGAACCACTATATATATTATTATGGTTAACTCTATTTGTTATATTATTCATTTGAAAGTTTTTATAATTTATATTTTTTTTGGGATTTTTTGAATTTCTTTCACTATCGTAAATATAACTATTACATAAACTACGATTTATATTAGAATCGTTCATATTGTTTATATTATTGTTTGTATCTAACCATAAATTTGTTTGATTATTATTGCTGTTCATTTTTAACTGATCTTTCCCAGCTACATTTTCATTATCGGAAATGTTTTTCATACCAAAACCAGGGTTTATATTTAAACCAGGATTTATATTCAAACCAGGATTTATATTTAAACCAGGATTTATATTTAAACCAGGACTTATATTTCTTTTTATTTCATAATTTCTAATATACCCACTATTATTATCATTATAACCATAATAGTTATCATTGTACCCACTATAATTACCAGAGTATCCATTATAATCACCATTATAATTAATACATCCATTGTCAAAGTTTTTGTTACTACTACTTTCAATTGGATTATAATTCTTTTCATAATCATCCTTTTTATATTTATCATCAATATTTTGTTTTTTATTGTTCATATATATCCAATCATCACTTTTTTCTTTATTATACCAATGACGATGTGATCCATTACTATAACTATGACTCCTATGTGTACTTCTTTTACTTTTACTTAAATTATGTTTATATTTATTATCACTATCTGGGTGTAATAAATCTTTATTATTATTACTACTACTGTCCTTATCACTATCATCATTATTATATTTTTTTATTCTCCTTTTATCTATTGACTCATTTATGTTTCTACCTTTTCTATATTCATAACTTTGGTCTCTTTTATCATAATCATTTTTATCATATACGTGTGATAAATCTTCATTATTTCTATCACTACTTATTTTTCGTTTTTTTTTTTCGTCATATTTTTTATGATTATCTTTTCGATCGTTACTTTTTCTCCTACCATATTTTTTACTCTCATAATTTTTACTTTCGTGTTTTTTTTCATCATATTCTTTACCATATTCTTTACTATATTCTTTACCATATTCTTTACCATATTCTTTACCATATTCTTTACCATATTCTTTACCATATTCTTTACCATAATATTTTTTATTGTTATTTTTTTTTTCTTCTATTTTAATTTTCTTACGTTTTTCCTCTTCAAACGATGGTTTATCATAACTTTTTTTATTATAATATTTACTATCATTTTTCTTTTTTTCATCATATTTTTTATTATTTTTTATATCTTCTTCTGTCTTTTTGTTATTGTGTGTTAAATATTTTTCATCTTCTTTCTTTTTACTTTCGTGTTTTCTATGTCCCTGCTTTTTCTTTTCATCATTTTTATCAACATCTTCGTATTTACTGCTATAGTTCTTTCTTTTCATTATTTCCATATACGTTTTTTTATTATATTTTATAATGACTATTAATAGACACAGTGGTAAACTATTGTTCGTGTTATCTATTTTATGTATTTTATTTTACCCTTACGAATGAAAAATTATATTTACGTAGCACTATAATCATACAATAATCAAACATATGAGTAAGTATTTTCAATTGTATGATTATGCATATGTTTATGTTTATATTTATGTTTATCTTTAAACTTTAAAATCTTTTTTTTTTTTTTTTTTTTTTAAATTATTAGGGTATTATTTAAAATGGATGTGCTCTGAATAATACATACTTTGTAGCTGCAAACGTTGCATGCAATGTATACAATATATGTCAATATATATACATATATATATTATTAACTATACTAATTACATCGTGGTGAAGCTTAAAAGCGTTTACATTCGCGATTGCATTTATTTTGTTTTAAATATAATTAAAAAAAAATGAATAAATAAATAAATGCGTAAGTAAATAAATGAATAATTGAATAAATAAATGAATAAATAAATGAATAAATAAATGAATAAATAA
>NW_022313766.1:0-1317 GCF_002776525.5 Piliocolobus tephrosceles
AGAGGTCAGGAGATCGAGACCATCCTGGCTAACACGGTGAAACCCCGTCTCTACTAAAAACTACAAAAAACTAGCCGGGCGTGGTAGCGGCGCCTGTAGTCCAGCCCAGGTGACAGAGCGAGACTCCGTCTCAAAAAAAAAAAAAAAAAGACTTCCCTGATTGCATTCTCAGTGTCAGGCCTGGGCTGGGCCCTGGGGACACAGGGGTGACTGCACTTGGTCTGTGATCTTGTGAACTTCAGTCCGGTGGGCAGAGGAGGCTGCACTGTTGCCCATCTGGGAGTGTGCAGGGGAGGCGTGGGGGCAGGGGAGGGGCGGGGGCAGGGGAGGGGCGGGGGCAGGGGAGGGGTGGGGGAGCGCCTCTTCCACTGGGCTTGCCTTCCCCAGGATGTGTTCATGTTCCTGACCAACCGGCACACCCTTGGCCACCTGCTCTCCCTGGACAGCTACCGCACCACCCACCTGCACAACGACCTCTGGGAGGTGTTCAGTAACCCCGAGGTGAGGCTGGGGTGGGCACCTGGGGGTTGGGAGCAGAAGGGGCCCAGTGATCCTGCAGTCTGAGGGACTTCCCTCTCAGAGCCTTACAACAGCCAAGACCCCTGTGGGCCACCTGCCACCCTCCCTTCACCCCAGCAGGCTGTAGGGCAGGATTTGGGTAGGGAGAGGACACCATCTATTGGAGGAGGGACCAGGACTCAGAGGCCTGGGTTTGTGGCCTAGCTCTGCCATCAACTGGGACTTAGTTGAGCCTCTCAACTTTAGGGACCTCAGTTATCTTAGCTCCAGGATGCGTATACTGTCCCAGCCTGTCTTGCCCGTGAGGGTGTCGTGATGATCAGAAGGGCAGACAGTTGTGACTGTTTCTAGACGTTGGGAGCTCGCAGCTGTTGGGTGTAAGCACACGCCTGCACACAGACATGTACACACGGGCACACACATATACATACGTGTGCAAACACCACCTCCTATGGGCATACCTGTGCACCCAGACAACACACACACACCCAGTGGGCGCAGGTGAACACCTGCCTCCGCCGGGCCTGTACACCTTCACTCCCACTTTGAGGGGTCTGCTTGGAGCCTCCCATGCAGTTGAGCCAATGGTGAGGACCCTGGCCTGCTTCCCACTCCCCACAGGACTGGAAGGAGAAGTACATCCACCAGAACTACACCAAGGCCCTGGCGGGGAAGCTGGTGGAGACGGTAAGAGCCATGGACACTCTCTTGGACCGGCCTCGCCTGCTGCAGGGGGCAGGGCACAGAAGGGAAACCGCTTGCCCCAGGGAGTGGGGGACAGCGGGATGGGAGTGGGGG
>NW_022313767.1:0-6832 GCF_002776525.5 Piliocolobus tephrosceles
TTCTAGGATCTTGTCTGGCCAGGGATATAGCCTTCTAATCTGCAGAACCTTATAATAATCAGCTACCAACTTACCTGGGGATAAAAGAATTGAAAAAAGAAGGAGAATAACGAGAAACAAATGGAGTCTCATGGCTGAAGGGCCAGCATCAATGTGGGTTGAGCCTGGAGTCTCTGGACATCGTGGGTCTGGGCCTTTTTATGATGCTGTCTGAGTCTGTGGTTCTTGGTTAGTAGAGCCTAATGAAAAGAGAATAACTAAATCTCCCACAAGAAACTTCCAGGGACACACAAGTATATAAATGTTGTGATACCTCAAGAGATGAGAAAGCAGGTGAATGCTATTTATTTCCAAAAGACTCAGGATGTCTTATTGTCACCTGCTTTCTTTATTATTTTCGACATGCACCTGCGATAATCATTGCTCTTACTTTAAGTATAAAGTATTGTTTGCCAGGCAATATAGTAGGAACTGAAGTAAAATTGTTATACAAAAACTGTACACAATTAGTGGATATACTTTGGCAAATTTGCACATATATATTACTTTTGTTACCACAACCAATATCCAAGTCATAATATATCCGTCACCTCCAAATGTTTCCTACGTCCCTTTATTGTTGTTGTTGTTGTCGTTGTCAGAACCCCTAAGATCGACCCTCTTAACAAATTGTTAAATACAAAATACCTCATTATTAACTATAGGTACTATGTTTTGGAGCCTATCTCTGTAATTGACTCATTTTGCATACCTTTAACCCTTCAACAATAAGTCCCCATATTGCTCTTTCCCACTCAATAAAATACCAAACTCTTTTAAAGCACATTCTATATAATCCACTTTATGAAGTTTTTTCTAACATTCTTTTGTCTGCTCCCCCTCAGTAAAGGGAACTACTAATATAACAATTACCTATTTTGGATTTTTGTGTCTCTTACATATATTCCTGCATGAACCCATTTAACACTTCATCTCCCATTATCTTAATATGAAGTAAAAAAAAACTTGAAATGATTTTAAAAATGAAATCACAAAAGGGCTTTGTAAAAGTATGATGTACCATTGCTTATTTGTAAGAATTCAAGTTACATTAGGGGTTTTAAAAAATCTTTTGTTTTTATTTGTTCTTTGCTTGTAAACCTTGTGTCTTGCAGATTGTGGGCACAGTGTCTTTCCCAGCTCTTTGCTTTGGGAAGATAAGTTAGAGTTACAATGAACATCAAAGCCTATCTTGTCTAGTAACTTACCTTACAGATGAGGAAATGAGCTGAGGGAAAGGAAGAAACTTGCCCAAGATCACCCAGCGATCAAGTGAGGAAGGTGATGGGGACAGCACTGACGCTTGGTATTCTGAGCCTCATTCTATTTTCCACTCTTGCCCCTTCTCTGTTTCCTCCTCTCTTCCCCAGCCTGCTAAAGAAAACTTTGCAGTTCTGCTGCAATGTCTACCTAAGGACATCCTGAGGAGACCCCACTTTTCATTAGACTGCTTTTTTAAGCACTGTCCTGCATTTTCTTCTTCAGTCTTGTTGCATCCCATTTTTGGCTATAAGGAATGCTTCTGCTGTGCTGTTCTATCCAATTAGTTTTTTTCTATTTTCATTGAGTGAAAATTAAAACAACAAAAAACATTAGTTTATCTAAATTTGGAAGTTTTAAAACTTGATTAAAATTTCCTGGGGATATGGATATAAGACATATATTTTAAAATATTTTTCACTTTCAAAATTAAAAATCAAACCCATATATTTAGCCAGGGTGACTACTTGATAACTACTAATCAGATGGGTCTTCAGTAATGCCACAAGGTTAATACTCTTATAAATCAATTCCCTGGTGTTTTGTGCTACTGAGTTGATACAATTGGATATGGTATCACCTTTAACCAGGATTTGAGGAGTTACACAAAGGAACAGCACAACAGAACCATAGGGTGGGATGTGTGGGAAAACCAAGATGTAAAACACAGCCTTGACTCTGACATTTACTCCGCTGTTGGGAAAAGTACTTCAATTCCCAGGGCCTTAATATTTTCCTGTATAAAACCGGAAAAATAGAGCCATCTTTAAGGTTTTGTCAAATCTTGTTGCTGAGTGATTTTACAGTGTCTGTAGCTATCCTCTCTGCTAATCATAACAAGGCTAACTAACTGTTCTTTTGTTGAGTTAAAGATATTTTTGCATTTGTCTACAAATACTAATCTTCCCTTCACCAAAAAGGAAATATTTTAAACATAATTTATAAGATGTTCAGAGCCCGGGCGCGGTGGCTCAAGCCTGTAATCCCAGCACTTTGGGAGGCCGAGATGGGCGGATCACGAGGTCAGGAGATCAAGACCATCCTGGCTAACACTGTGAAACCCCGTCTCTACTAAAAAATGTAAAAAACTAGCCGGGCGAGGTGGCGGGCGCCTGTAGTCCAGCTAGTCGGGAGGCTGAGGCAGGAGAATGGCGTAAACCCGGGAGGCGGAGCTTGCAGTGAGCTGAGATCCGGCCACTGCACTCCAGCCCGGGCGACAGAGCGAGACTCCTTCTCAAAAAAAAAAAAAAAAAAAAAAAAAAAAAAAAAAAAAAGATGTTCAGAGTCTCTTACATATCAGCTCTTCACAATGTGACAGAGTAGCTTAACCCCGTCCCTAAGAGTATAGATTCAGATCAGCCTGTATGTAATTAACCTCCAAACTTATGTGGAGTGTGGGATACATAATATATTTCAAACACATGAAAAGTCACGTGCACACACACACACAGGCACACACACACACAGTATTACCAAGGCAGAGGTGCAGATGCAAATATTGGATAGACAGCTCAAAACTCTTAGTACTAAAATAATCCTAATAATAACTTTCCTTCCAAAGTCACCACTGACAATCAAATCTCTTAAGGGTTGGTGCCTTAGGTTTTTGAACTTTGTGTAACTTTTGGCTTTCTTATTTGGTTGTATGCTATTTATCTCACAGAAAGAAACTTCTTCATACTATGCCAGTGCTGTATTGTAGGGGCTTGTGGGCGTTTTCCTGGTCTATAGCAATCCAGGTTACTGGCCTCTGGCTTCTTAGGAGCAACATGCTTTTGTTCTTTGCTTGCTTCCTTGTAAGGGCCCGACATACAGTGGGTGCTTAACAAATATTTGATCAACTCAACTCATTTTCCACCTCCGTTCTCTCCCACTTCAATCTCTCCCTTTTACTTTTTCCAGATTAGTTTTCCTACAGCAAAATGGGAATTGTCCAAAAACTGCCCTTCATCTTTACAACTTGAAGGACTAAGCAGTCCTTCGAAATTGACCATCACAGACTAGATAAAAAGTCTGGGTTCACCAAGAATAGGCACGTGTGCCATTATATTTTCTGTTGAAAGCTTTGGAAAGTGTCTTTTAGCAAACAACATAAAACATAGAGTTTGACCATTCCTGACAATGTAAAAGGATCATCCACATTCTCACATGTCCATGGCTACTTTCCCACTCCTTCCCCTACCTTGAAATCCTGAATTCAAAAGAAAACATAAGAAGATAGTATGCCTCATGTAAGGCAACGGATTGCTTCATCTTTCTTGCCTATACACATTCAAGAGCTCCAGAAAAATTTTTGAGCTACTTAGGATGCCTGATCCTCTTCTTGGGTGAAAGCAATAAGTCCTACATGTTGTCACCAAAATCATGTCTGTTCAAAGGGTCTTATACCTGTGATTCATGATTGCATGCTAAATGTAGAAGGATATGCTCTGTTGCAAGGCCATGTGTGGTCATTGTGTTTAAGTTCTACTTTGGAGGACTAGTTGCTGAGAAGGAAGAGGGAATGATAATGTTAGAAATTGGAATAAAATTTAAGGGGAAAAATCAAGTACAAGAGACCAACAGTAATGAGGGGCAATAGGTTGAAGATTTCTTCGATTATTGTAATATTTTCAAGGAGACCCCCACAAATCCTTCCTGGCTGACCCCAACATAGCTTTGGCATAGCCTTTATGCCAAATGTCTTAGGCTAACTAACTTTTCCTAAAGAAAATAGAGGAGTTATAGAGACCAATATTTAGTAGAATAATGTCTGATTATCTTGCTTTTGAGGTCTAGTAACTGCTAGTAAACTTGCCTAATTAATTCACATTTAGAGGTAGAGTAACAAGGGTTTCAAGCACTTGAAACACCACTGACTTCATTTCACGTGAGAGTTCTTATAGAGAGCTAATGAACTATGAGGTTGCAGGTCTCTTGACCAATAATTCTTCTAGATTTCCTGTGACTCCCTTTTCTGGTCATAGGTGATTTTGCTTTTGCTTTGAGTATTATAGCACCATAAGGTGTCAGACACTCTACTTTTACCAAGGCTTACACAAAGTTTATCTTGTTATATGGTAGAGTTTGGCCCATTAAAAAGAGAGAGAGAGAGAGAATGATAAAGAGAAGGACAGCAATCCTCACTGCTGAAGGAAGAGGAAAGCTTGGCTTTATTTCCAGTAGGCAGGAAAAACTTCTGTCTGTGGCTCTCTAGTACCAGTGGAATGTCTTTGGTTGTATAATAAGTGTCCTTCCATACCATTTTAGGCATATTCACACACAGAGATGTACTATGCACGCAAAATCACCTTCATGGGATGACTGAAAGTCCATGTTTGATTGGACACTAAGTTCATTAGAAAGATGTGGGTGCACAATTTTGACCAGAAAACCTTGTTAAATGGGAACATAAGCTACAAATATTTTGGCCAAAGATTTAGGTTTATGAACAACCAACTATTTATATTAAGTTACAATTAATTAGGCCATGTGGGGAAACCGTTTGGTTTAGTTAGTGATTAGACATTTTGTTTGTGAACACTTCCCAGACTGTACTAGCCCTGCTAATCCCTGTTTTGCTCCTGGTCTGAACCCCCACAGTGCCTTGTTTATGGTACAGTGCCTACTGCTTGTATGCTAGATTAGTGAATGTATATTTGCCTCCTCTACTACTGTGTGAGCTTCTTGTTTGCCAGGACAGGGCTATATTCCTCAGAGCTGAGGAGAGAGTTGAATCATGTGGTCATTTATTCTTAAATCCTCTTCAACAAGTGAAGCGAAACAGGACAGTGAAAGGCCACTGCACATGGAAGCAGGAGGTCCGGATTTGAGTTCTGAGTCTCTAGATCTATTACTAACTGGCGGTATGGAGAGAGTCAGGAACATTTTCTTCCTGAAGTCTTGATAGCACCTATGTAGGTCCAGATCTGTTGGCTCTAGATAAGGGGATTCTCAATAATTACTGTGCATAAAATCAACTGAAAGTTATTTTGCAATGCACATTCTTAGCCCCATTCTACGAAATGTTGACTGTTTTATAAATTGATAAATAATTTTTATTAGACAATGTAAATTCCCTTACTTGCACCAGCATACAAAAGTATTGAATAATATTAGCAGCAGAATCTTTCAACAAAATAACTATGTGTAGCTATTAAACCACCACTTTGTTTCATGGCTTTTTATTTTCTTTTATTTATCACCATTGTTTTATTTATAAACATTGTTTCTGCTCATAAGGAGTATGTATTCTCTACATGTTTATAAAATTAATGCCTAAATGAAGTTGCTTAAACAAGGCAGAAGTTGATTTCTTTTTCACTTAAAATTAACCTGTAGTTACACCATTCAGGGCTAGTGCAGATACTTTCTAATGTCATTAGGGATGCAAGTCCCTTCCAGGTATCTGCTCTGCTATACTTCAGAAAATACCCTAGTTTGGCTGCTAAATTCCCACCTATTATTTCTGAATTCTAGACAGCAGGGAGAAAAAAGTCGTGGGAGAAGGGCAAAGGAACATCTACTCTTCCTTTTTAAATTTTTTAACCAACCTTCCTTAATAACACTTTGTTGAGATATGATTACATTCAAAAAGCTGCACCTTTTTAATGTGTATATCTCAGTGAGTTTGAGGATAAGGAGACATTGTGAAAGCATCACTACCATCAAGATTATAAACATAATCATCACCTCCTGAAGTTCTCCCTCCCATTCTAATTATTATTTCTATTAGGAAGAACAATTGACATAAAATTCACCCTCCTATTATATTTTAAGTATGCAATACAGCATTCATAGCTATAAGCACTATGCTGTAAATTAGACCTCCTGAACTTATTTATGTTTGTATATCTAAAACTTTCTACTGTAAGCACACCTACTCATTTACCTGCACCACAGCTCCTGGCAACCTTCAGTCTACTCTCTGCTTCTGAGTTTATTTGAGATTTCAAATATAAGTGAAATCATACAATCTTTGTCATTCTGTGTTTGGTTTATTTCACATGACTTCATGCCCTTCAGATCCATCAATGCTGTCACAAATGACAGGGTTTCATTATTACATAATACTGAATAATATTCCATTGTGCATACATATATATACATATATAAAATGTTGTTTCATCCATCCGTGAATGAATGATAACATGTGTGTCTTCTTCATATATCTTGACTATTGTGAACAGTGCTGAAAGGAACATATGAGTGCAGATATCTCTTTCACATACTGATTTCAATGACTTCATATATATATATATATGGGATTGCTGGAACAAAATGGTATTTTTCTTGTTAATTTTTTGAGAACCCTCCATACTATTTTCCAAAATGGCCATACTAATATACATTCCCACCACCAGTATACAAAGGTTCCCTTTTCTCCACATCCTTACCAACGCTTGTTATCATCCATCTTTTGGATAATAGCTATTCTAACAGGTGTGAGGCGATATTTCGTGGTAGTTTTCATTTGCATTCCCGTGATGACTAGAGAGGGTAAGAACTGTTTATATATATGTCGTCCATTTGTATATCCTCTTTTGAGAAATTC
>NW_022313768.1:0-3088 GCF_002776525.5 Piliocolobus tephrosceles
CATCTGAAAATCTTTCAAAAGTAGACTTCATCATGAACAAACTGCGTCAGAATTTCTGAGATTGAGGCCTAAATATTAATATTTTTTAATACCTCCCACGATGTTCTGATTTCCAATAGTATAAAGTACATTGCTGAGAGTAGGGCTGAAAACTAATTTCTAAAACAGATAACACAGTAGGTCATTTCCTTTCTTCAGCGTCACTGTAATTATTAAAATCTCTTCTGGAACTTTTCTAGTCAGATCATGGGCATCTGGACATCTTGATTTGTTAAAAAACATGTCAAGAGGGGATTCGAAATTCAACTCCAACAATAATGTAACTCATCTATCTGGGAACATTATTCATTATATCCCATTGCTTCCCAACACTTAGTTGTGTGAAATATAGAGGAGAAGACAATTTTCTCCTTTACTCTTCATGAGGTTTTTGCCAAGATTCACTGTAACGAAAGGCAGATTAACAAGTGAAAAACAAGCCGGGCACGGTGGCTCACGCCTGTAATCCCAGCACTTTGGGAGGCCGAAGCGGGTGGATCACGAGGTCGGGAGATCGAGACCATCCTGGCTAACACGGTGAAACCCCGTCTCTACTAAATATACAAAAAAATTAGCCGGGCGAGTAGGCGGCGCCTGCAGTCCCAGCTACTTGGAAGGCCGAGGCAGGAGAATGGCCTGAACCCCGGGAGGCGGAGCTTACAGTGAGCGGAGATCTCACTGCTGCACTCCAGCCTGGGCGACAGAGGGAGACTCCATCTCAAAAAAAAAAAAAAAAAAAAAAAAACACAACCAAACAACAGAAAAACAGAAGCTTCATAACATAAATACCTCCTTAATGGGACAGAACCAAGAAAAACGGGCAGATCTCTAGAGCAGATCTCAAAGAACTTAGAGCTCAAATGCAAACACTATCATTCTCTGAAACAAAGGAATAAGGATGTGGGAAAAGGCTTTGTTAAGAGAGATGACCGGAAAAAGCAAAACACACGCAAAGTTTGTTATGTATACTTAAGTCATTTCCTTCTCCGTTTATTGAGTCTTCAGTGATGTAGTTATTCTTCTCTTCCTGGTACAGGAGAGGGAGAGAAAGAGAGAGAAAGAGAAACCCTTGAAAACGTCTATAAATTTCCTTTATAGACGTAAATGTATCTTACTAAAGGGCAACTTCCAGCCTTGTTTTCAGTACTCTTTCTGTGTCTGCAGTATCTCAAAATATCTAGCTCAAAATAATCCTAAGCTAGAGAGGCATAGTTCCAGTGACATAGTCTGATTGCAGCCTTATTTTGGGCTGACATGTTCTGAATCCTGTAAGAAATTAAAACAATCTATATTTTTGGTGATACATTTTCAAAATTTCATTCGTATTTTTTAATTCTATATAATCACCATTATTTCAATATTTTATTAAATATATATATATATATATAATTAGGGGAAAAATATATGTGATTTAGCAAGTGCTTTATTTCCCTAACCTCAAATTATTTGGGGCAATTTCCAGATGTGTGGTATGAAATCATGGAGCAAATATTTGACGTTTGGTGATGTAATTAATTTCATATTTCACTTAAGGCTTATTAAAACAGCTGTTATATAACAATTTAAACAAATGTTCAAAAATTTTAATTGCACAAAATGATTTTAGCTTTTTTTTTTTTTTCAAATCTGAGACATTCTGATATGATGTACAGTACCAAACATTGATAAAAGCTAAAAATTTCTCCAGGCATAGCTGTTATATATAAATATGTGTGCGTGTGATATATATATATATATACACATATACATATTTCTCCCCTAGGGTTATGGTGGCTATATTGCATCAATGATCTTAAAATCCGATGAAAAGCTTTTTAAATGTGGATCAGTGGTTGCACCTATCACAGACTTGAAATTTTATGGTGAGTACTTTCTACAGACTGACCTAATATAATGTATTGATTTGTGGAAAATAAAAGCCCAATTTAAAATAGCTCAATTGAGCTCATTTATCATATGTTATTAGTGCCTGTTTTGAGCTGTTGATCTCCTCCTTGATTCAGTTGATTTTACTAAAGCATGACAATTAAATGTAAAATGAAGAAATTAATGAAATATACTAGTCAAATAGTTTTTAGTTTATTCTTGAATGTCTGTTTTATTGGGTCACAGCCTCAGCTTTCTCTGAAAGATACCTTGGGATGCCACCTAAGGAAGAAAGCACTTACCAGGTAACTAATTTGAAAATAACAAAGAAAGAGGAGTATTTTTGTTCTAAAAATTCAGTTCAATCGCTTATTTAGATCTATAGGTAGAGATATTTGTACTTTCCTTTATAGGCAGCCAGTGTGCTACATAATATTCATGGCTTGAAAGAAGAAAATATATTAATAATTCATGGAACCGCTGACAGTAAGTATTATACTTGCTGCTGTTGTTTAATAGGGTATGACCTTTTACAAAGGGATACATCTAAGGACTTGCTTACAGGAAGCCCTGTAAACCTTCTGAAGAAGGGAGCAGAGAGTCACACAAACAATCAGATACATGCTAGGAGGTAGGAAAAAAGAATTCAGAGATGAGAGGTGGCTGTGCCTCAAATGGCACCATTGTCCAGTCAAATTCCCTGTAATGATGGAAATACTTTATCAGTGCTGCTCAAAGAGTAGCCACCGGCCACTTGTGGCCATACTGTGTTTAGTGTGACTGAGGAACTAAATTGATTTTATTTAATTTTAATTTAAAAAGGCACTTGTGTCTAGTGACTGTGGTGACAGTGTTATTCAGCACATCTACAATGGAAACCAACCTGGAAAACAGAAACCAAAAACATGCACGCAATGACATGAAATTCTAATGAGGTTACCCGCTTAAATGAACTTAAAACAAAAACTTTAAAAAGGCACCTTTTTGCCATCTCTCATGTTTTCATCACTTTAAGCCTTGGAGGTGGATGTGATTGATGTTAGTAGTAATAAATCATATCACTTTATATTTACATGACACTCTTAGGGACCAAAGAATCTATATTTTATTATCCTCTGTGATATTTTACAACAGATGACTGAATATTTATAGCTCCATTCATGGATGAGAAAAATCAATTTCC
>NW_022313769.1:0-1733 GCF_002776525.5 Piliocolobus tephrosceles
GCATGAAAACTGTAACATAAAATCAATTATTTGGATGTCTGGACTAAACCATTGCAGAATACTTATAATCATTTAGATGACTGAACATCTAAATGTTTATTTTAGACTATAAATAGATAATCACATTTACCCACATTTACTCTTACAACAACTCATTATAGAATTTCATTTCTTTGTCAAATAATGTCATATACACTTTTCTTTTTTTTTCTTTTTTTTAAAGATGGAGTCTCGCTCCATTGCCCAGGCTGGAGTACAGTGGCATGATCTCGGCTCACTGCAAACTCTGACTCCTGAATTCAAATGATTCTCCTGACTCAGCCTCCGGAGTAGCTGAGATTACAGGCACATGCCACCATGCCCGGATGATTTCTTTGTATTTTTAGTAAAGACGGGGTTTTACCATGTTGGCCAGGCTGGTCTCAAACTCCTGACTTCAGGCGATCCATCAGCCTCAGTCTCCCAAAGTGCTCGGATTACAGATGTAAGCCGTGCACCCAGCCCATATATGCTTTTTAAATTTCATTTAACAACAGCACTCTATAGGTAAAGACACTGAAGCTAAAAATCATAAAGCTAATGAGATTTGTCATGGAGAGTCTCACAAATCATCTACATGTAATATCTGCAGTGTTTTACTTTCTTCAGTTGCTTATGAATAGATTTTTTATACAGTCATCTCTTAGTATCCATGGGGTATTGGTTTCAGCACCTCCCACAGATATGAAAATCCAAGGATGCTTCAGTCTCTTACATAAAATGACAAGGTGTTTGGATCCAACCTACACACATCCTTTCGTTCAGCTTAAATAATCTCTAGATTACTTATAATAACACAATTGCATTCTTTGTAGGTTCTGGATATTAGCCCTTTGTCAGATGAGTAGATTGCAAAAATTTTCTCCCATTCTGTAGTTTGCCTCTTCACTCTGATGGTAGTTTCTTTGCTGTGCAAAAGCTCTTTAGTTTTATTAGATCCCATTTGTCAATTTTGGCTTTTGTTGCCGTTGCTTTTGGTGTTTTAGACATGAAGTCCTTGCCCATGCCTATGTCCTGAATGGTATTACCTAGGTTTTCTTCTAAGGTTTTTATGGTTTTAGGTCTAACATTTAAGTCTCTAATCCATCTGGAATTAATTTTTGTATAAGGTGTAAGGAAGGGATTCAGTTTCAGTTTTCTACTTATGGCTAACCAATTTTCCCAGCACAGTTTATTAAGAAGGGAATCCTTTCCCCATTTCTTGTTTTTGTCCGGTTTGTCACTCATAGGTGGGAATTGAACAGTGAGAACACTTGGACACAAGAAGGGGAACATCACACACTGGGGCCTGTTGTGGGGTGGGGGTAGGGGGGAGGGATAGCATTAGGAGATATACCTAATGTAAATGATGATTTAATGGGTGCAGCACACCAACATGGCACATGTTTACATATGTAACAAACCTGCATGTTGTTCACATGTACCCTAGAACATAAAGTATAATAATAAGGAATCCACCCTGTATCATGTCATTTCATAAACACTGAAAAACAAATAAGACCAATTCATTTCAATGAAAATCAAAACAGTGGTTATCTTTGTAGTTGTAGTAATTGAGGGGGGTACTAGGGAGTTTTCTGTGGTGTTAGAAATGGCTATGTCTGGATCTGAGGGTGTTCATTTTATAGAGTCAATTTGGCTGAACACTCATGATTTGTGTATGTGGGTATGCATGTTGTACTGTAATAAAATCT
>NW_022313770.1:0-1167 GCF_002776525.5 Piliocolobus tephrosceles
TTGGCACTAGGGAGGCACATGGGCGGGCCTGGAGGCATCACTCCTGCAGGGGGACGGTTCCATTTCCCCTTGCGTCTTTGTGAAAAGAGGGGGCATGGGGTAGACCTCCACCTGCAGCCTTCCACTGCCCCTTTCCCTGGCCCTTTGCTGATTCCTGGGCCCAGGTATTCGTGAAATGTCACGTTGACTATGACCTGGCCCGAGACAGCCTCATCCCCTGCAAGGAAGCAGGCCTGCGCTTCAACGCCGGGGACTTGCTCCAGATCGTAAACCAGGACGATGCCAACTGGTGGCAGGTGAGCCCCGGGCACCCCTGCATCTCTCCAGGTGTGGTGCATGGGAGGGCAAAGGGCACAGGGAGGGGTCCTCTTGCTCAGGCAGATCTTGGTCTCATGTCCGTTTCAGGCATGTCATGTTGAAGGGGGCAGTGCTGGGCTCATCCCCAGCCAGCTGCTGGAGGAGAAGCGGAAAGCATTTGTCAAGAGGGACCTGGAGCTGACACCAAACTCAGGTAGGAGGTCCTCCCTACCCCACATCTCCAATCTGGGATCCGACAGGGCCCTGCCTGCCTCACTCACCTATCTCCCTATGGCCAGGGACCCTATGCCGCAGCCTTTCAGGAAAGAAAAAGAAGCGAATGATGTATTTGACCACCAAGAATGCAGGTGGGTATCAGAGTGTCCCCCTCTTTGTCCTCCTCTAACATGGCTTGCCTTTCCCTGTCCCCACGCATCACCCGTGAAGATGTGTGCCTGGCTCAGATGCTGCCAGCCATGTCCCTAGGCCCTGCCCGACTCCCCCTTGTTCCCCTGTTCCAAGCCGTCTTGCCCTCAGCCTCCCTGAGAGCTCCGCCCCTCCCTCACCGTGCAGCCTGGTGAGCAGCGCCATCTCCCTGTGTCCAGAGTTTGACCGTCATGAGCTGCTCATTTATGAGGAGGTGACCCTCATGGCCCCGTTCCGCCGGAAAACCCTGGTGCTGATTGGGGCTCAGGGAGTGGGACCGCGCAGCCTGAAGAACAAGCTCATCATGTGGGATCCAGATCGCTATGGCACCACGGTGCCCTGTGAGTGGGAGCTGGGCCCTGCTGAGTCGGGGACAGGGAGCAGGGGCTCCCCTGGGGGCCAGGGCTGAGCCTACCGAATGGGCATCTTCATGGGCGCCAGGCC
>NW_022313776.1:0-4119 GCF_002776525.5 Piliocolobus tephrosceles
TTTCCTGGTCATTCCTGAGAGCCCCTGTCCCTTATTAGGGAGAGACCGGCTGACTAAGATGGGAGCACAGATCCATTTCCTCCCTGAGGGGCCCATCGTGACCAATTCCCAAAATCAGCCCATGCCCGTCCTGACTATAACCCTAGAGGATGAGTACCGGCTCCACCAGGAGCAAACGGCCCCTGACCAGGAGATAGCAACCTGGCTCCAGCAATACCCAGGAGCTTGGGCAGAAACGGGGGGCTTAGGACTAGCAAAACACCGTCCTGCCTTGTTTGTTGAACTCAAGCCTGGGACAGACCCCATTCGGGTACGGCAGTACCCAATGCCCCTAGAGGCCAAAGTAGGAATTACGCCCCACATCCGTCGGCTCCTCGACCAAGGGATCCTTCGGCCCTGTCACTCACCCTGGAATACTCCCTTGTTGCCGGTACGGAAACCTAATAGCGGGGAGTACAGACCTGTACAAGACTTAAGAGAAGTCAATAAGAGGGTTATGGACATACATCCAACTGTGCCTAACCCGTATACCCTCCTGAGTACTCTAAACCCTAAACACCAATGGTACACTGTTTTAGATTTGAAAGATGCCTTCTTCAGTTTGCCTTTAGCCCCTCAGAGCCAAAAGCTTTTCGCCTTCGAGTGGACTGACCCTGAAAGGGGCATAAGCGGCCAATTGACATGGACCAGGCTGCTGCAGGGATTCAAAAACTCTCCTACCCTCTTCGATGAGGCCCTCCATGAAGACTTGGGTGAGTACTGACGCAAACACCCTGAATAACTTTACTACAGTATGTTGATGACCTCCTGATTGCAGCCAAGACCCAAGAAGCTTGCCTCCAAGGGACCAAGGGTCTCTTACAAGCTCTAGGGAATCTAGGCTACCGGGCCTCGGCAAAGAAAGCTCAAATCTGTAAACCAGAAGTAACATATCTGGGGTACCTGCTAAAAGGAGGGCAACGTTGGTTAACAGCCGCCCGGAAGCAGACTGTTCTGCAGATCCCCAGGCCACAATCCACCCGACAAGTAAGGGAATTCCTGGGGTCGGCAGGATTTTGTAGACTATGGATACCTGGGTTCGCGGAGCTGGCTAAACCCTTATATCAGGCAACCCGGGGACAGCAGCCATTTAATTGGACAGAAGAAGCCGAGACAGCTTTCCAACAGATCAAAACCACCCTGCTCTCTGCGCCTGCACTGGGACTACCTGACGTCACTAAGCCCTTCCACTTATACGTGGACGAGAGCAGGGGTGTCGCCAAGGCGGTGCTAACTCAGAACTTAGGCCCCTGGTGGAGGCCAGTTGCGTACCTGTCAAAGAAATTAGGCCCAGTGGCTGCCGGGTGGCCCCCTTGTCTCCGAATGATTGCAGCCATGGCCCTGATGGTACAAGATGCTGATAAACTTGTCATGGGTCAAGAATTACGGGTCGGTACCCCACATGCCATTGAGGGTGTACTCAAACAGCCACCTAATCGATGGATAAGTAACGCCCGGCTCACCCACTACCAAGGACTACTACTAAACCCTCTCAGGATAACTTTCCTGCCCCCAACAACCTTAAACCCTGCCTCGCTGCTGCCCAACCCGGACCTGGACGCCCCACTCCATGATTGCACCGAGATACTGGCCCAGGTGCACGGAGTTCGAGAGGACCTGCAGGACCACCCACTTCCTGACGCAGACCTCGTCTGGTTCACTGATGGAAGCAGCTTCATTCACCAAGGCCAGAGGTATGCTGGAGCAGCGGTGACTTCAGAGACTGAGGTAATCTGGGTGGAACCCCTGCCCCCGGGGACATCGGCCCAGAAGGCCGAACTGATAGTGCTCACCCAAGCTCTTACCCTAGGGGCAGGGAGGAAGCTGACAGTATACACAGATAGCCGATATGCTTTTGCTATGGCACACACACATGGGGCCATTTACAGGGAGCGAGGGTTACTAACGGCTGAAGGAAAAGAGATAAAAAGCAAGCAAGAGATCCTAGCCCTGTTAACAGCCCTATGGGGACCAGAAAAATTGGCTATTGTACATTGCCCAGGACATCAGAAACCAACCACTCCAATTGCTCAAGGCAACTTTCTGGCAGACCAAACTGCAAGGAGTGTGGCAAAGGCTCCCAGTCAACTCCTTGCACTCCAGCTCCCTAATCCGGGCCCCCGGGACTTGCCATATCTCCCTGACTATTCAGAACAAGATCTCCAGTGGATCGACAAACTTCCCCTGAAACAGATCCAGAATGGGTGATGGACTGATACTAATGACCAAACCATCCTACCAGAAAAATTAGGACAACAAGTGTTAGAACACATCCACCGAACCACCCACCTGGGTGCCTGGCGGATGATAGACCTGATCAGACGCTCCAAGCTCAAAATCAGACATATAGCCGAGACGGCCAGCAGCATCATGACCAATTGCAAAGTCTGCCAGCTTAACAACGCCTACCCTCAATCCCAGGCTGCAACGGGAACAAGGCTCAGGGGAACCAAGCCCGGTATCTACTGGGAAGTAGATTTTACTGAGATAAAGCCAGGGAAATATGGGTATCGGTACTTACTTGTCTTTGTAGATACTTTTTCAGGGTGGATTGAAGCATTCCCAACCAAAAGGGAGACTGCTCAGGTTGTAGCAAAGAAAATTCTGGAAGATATCCTCCCCAGGTATGGCTTCCCCATCCAGATAGGGTCAGATAATGGACCGGCCTTCATTGCTAAGGTAAGTCAGGATTTGGCTTCCATCCTTGGGGCAAATTGGAAACTACATTGAGCTTACAGGCCCCAGAGTTCAGGACAGGTAGAGAGGATGAATCGGACCTTAAAGGAGACCTTAACTAAATTGACTATGGAGACTGGCACTAATTGGGTGGTACTTCTCCCCTACACTCTGTTCCGGGCCCGTAATACCCCTTACAGACTGGGCCTTACCCCTTATGAAATCATGTATGGCAGACCCCCACCCCTGGTTCCCAGCCTAAAAGATGATCTGCTCAAATCTGAAACTGAAAATGTCTCTGAACTCTTATTTTCCCTACAAGCCTTGCAGAAAATTCATCAGAAAATCTGGCCCAAGCTGAAGGAATTATATGAGACTGGCCCCCCCCGACACCCCATCCATACCAGCTGGGAGACTGGGTCCTGGTCAAGCGACACCAACAAGAGACCTTAGAACCCAGGTGGAAAGGACCACTCCAGGTACTTCTAACCACACCCACCGCCCTGAAGGTAGAAGGCATTGCGTCGTGGATCCACTACACCCACGTCAAACCAGTGGACCCGACCTCCGACCTTCTTGGACCACTCATGGCAGCGACTGAAGCACCGACCACGTGGACTGTGGACAGAGCTAAGAACAACCCCTTAAAACTCACCCTGCGCCGGCAGCATAGCTCACTGCAAACATGCAGCTAGGTAGTCTAACCCTAATGTTAGTCGCCCTAGTGGCCACTGGGGCAAACACAAAACCAGTTCCTAACCCCTTTGTCTGGAGATTTTGGCTTTATGAAAACTGAACCCACCCTGGGCAACCTCATAAGCCCGGGAAATTATTGGCCAGTGCTGATTGCCCTTCCTCAGGGTGCAGCGCCCCAATTTTGCTAAATTTTACTGGTTTTCAGATAGCCAAACCAACGGTGCCAACAATATGTTTTGAGTTTGATCAGACTAAATACAATTGTAAACACTATTGGTGGCACCAAAACGCGGGCTGCCCCTATAGTTACTGTAAAATGCACTCAGTCAGAGAGTGGAACGAGCAATCCGGGTGGAACTTCTACCAACAGGGTAGAGGCGGCATCTATACTTGGATAGTTAAGGACCCTTGGAACTCCCGCTGGACCACGCCTCAACACGGGGCTGTATACTATTCCTCTTCCTCCACGTGGCCTAGCAGTCAACCTCTATCTGTGGCGTGGCCTAGTTCAAGTAGGGCCCCTGGTCCATGGGGATATCCAACGACAGGAAGACAGACTAACACAAGATTTACGTCCTTTCTCCTGGTTAGAATTATTACGAGAAGGATTAGAACTTGCTAACCTTACAGGACTTCACAGCTTGTCTGGCTGCTTTCTGTGTGCCACCCTAGGGCGTTCACCACTAACCGCTGTCCCTCTGCCATGGG
>NW_022313777.1:0-2023 GCF_002776525.5 Piliocolobus tephrosceles
AGCTGGGCATGGTGGCAGGTACCTGTAATCCCAGCCACTTGGGAGGTTGAGGCAGGAGAATCTCTTGAACCCGGGAGGCAGAGGTTGCAATGAGCTGAAATCACATCATTGCACTCCAGTCTGGGTGACAGAGTGAGACTCTGTCAAAAAAAAAAAGACCCTCAGAAATTTCTGGCTCAAGTCTCCCATCCTCACCACCACTACCACCAGGCGATCTTTTGCTGTTCACCCAGGTCCAGCCTCCATCTCCTAAAATCCTGGGAAAATGCTACAAGACTCTCCCCATCTCCATTCCGGGAGTTTGCTGCAAGCCAATCTTGCTCTCCCTGAAAATAGCCTTGGGATTCCCTGTCCTGGTACACCCTCCTACTGTAGGGGACACAGGGCCAGTGTCACCTGCAAACCAGGAGTCTTGGCAAAGCATCGCCTCTCCCTGAGCCGCTTCTGTCCCAACCTGGCATCTGCTAGGGGAAGGGCACACCAGGGAGGAGACTTGCGTGGTGAGCTCAGGTCACCTTCAGGGGAAGGTCAGTGCATACTGGCCAACCTGGACCACATTTTCCAGAATCTTTCAGCATTACCGCGATGCTCTTGTGGTCAGCAGACCTCATTGGTTCCCAGCAAAACTTGTCAATGTCACTTGGGCATCTTAACAGTGGGCTCCTAAACTTGGTTGTGTGTGCTGTGCAGCTGTCAGAGGCACCCTGTGTGGGCAAAACCAACTGCTTTCCCGCCTCTCTAGCTCCAAAACTACAATCCCCAGAGGCCTCTGCAGTCACTTCACTACCCATCCTACACACCTTCCCTGTGTCCGGTTAATGTCAGAAGCACTTCTGGTCTGTAGCCTCGGCTGGTTAGGCTGGTTGGCACCCAGTAAGGCCTCCCTCCAGGTCTTCCCCACACCTCTGTTCATCGTTACCTGACCGGCTTCAGGATCCACAAGGTGCATTCATGTTCCATGGGTGCCCTATAGGCAGTCAGCATGCCCCTCTGCGTGTCCCTGTGTTACTCACGGAGTTGAAGGCTGGGAGCCGTAGAGCTGTCTCAGAATTCAGGTGCTCTTCTGTGGGCACCTGCAGGACATTTTCCTTTCACTGGAGCCCACAGGGTTAGAGACAAACCCTCACTCTGTGGCTTGGGGACAAGGGCTTCACTCCCTGGCCTGAATTTGGAGCAAAGCTTGAGGGTGCTGGGTCAGTCTGGGCCCCACATGGATGAGAATTTTCTGCCCTAGTGATTTCTGTGACATCCCAGACCCCAACTGTGGGGCTCTGGAGTGGACTGTGCTTCACCTCGTGGCTGGGGTTTTCCACCTGAGAGTTGAAAAAGGGGTGAGAATTACCTTTAATTCCATCTTGGCTGTCAACAGGATGGATCCCCTTACCTTTTCTTGCCCTGGAGACTGCCTGGTTGGTACTGGGGAAAGTTCATTCTTAGTCCTGGAAGAGCGGCTCCTTCTAACCAGAGTCCTCCCTCAGCATTCCTTTCTGCTCCATCCATACCGCAGTCATTCATGAAGTCGTTAATTGTAAACACATATGGAATGGTTTAAATAAAAGTACAGAGATGTGTGCACTTAATTGTTCAGTGATGTGGATGAAGGGCAGGGACTTCAGAGATGTCTGTGACTTCAAGGGGTTGGGGAGGACTCCCAGAAATAGGGTTGTCTCAGCTGCCCCTGACCGGTTTGATACCTTGGAGATTAGGGGGAAGGCATTTCAGTGGGAGGCGGGAAGGAAGCATAGTCTCAGAGGCTGGGCTCTTGCTACCATGTGGAAGGATTATGGTGGCGAAGGGCCTTCTTAAGGTTGATTTTTAAATATGCATAGGTGAAGATACAGACTAACTATTCACACATAGAACAAGGAGAAGCTTGATATAGGCTAACTTGAATTTTACATTTGAGAGCATTTTCAGCTTCTGGAAATTGGGACATTTCACCCAAAATTCCAGATTCCCTGCTTCTCTGAAAATAAATCTGCCCCCTAACTCTTCACTATTCCTTTTTTTTTTTTTTTTTTTT
>NW_022313780.1:0-5225 GCF_002776525.5 Piliocolobus tephrosceles
ACAGACTTACACCCACAGAACCTATTTAGTTAACAACTTTTTGCCATAAAGTCTCTTGAGAAGTTACCCTTTTCCAAACAACTTCTTTTAAAATACACACACACACACACACACACACACACACAGATAGATAGATACTCTAAAACATATAAAGTAAATAAGCATAAGAAATGATATTTTGATACTGTAGCTTTTGGAAAAATATGCTATTTTTATTCTAACAGTTCTTAGTCATCAGTTCTTAATCATCGAATATCAGAACAAATTTGACCTGAGTGCCGTGTTTGGATAAACTAAAAGTATTGCATTTTGTCTAAGTATGACTAGAGAGAGGCATGATGAGGTAACATCTTTTGTAATTTTTCTGTCTCTGTGTACTAAATAAATGTTCACATCTTTCCAAGTGCTCTCACATTCAGCTATTATTTTGACTGAAATTGTCTTCTCTGCTATAACTTTAAATGTTAAGTGTGCTGTAAGTGCAAGTTAACCATGATCTTCCAAATGGTTGAAAACATTAATAAACAAAATTGTTCCGAGAGCAGGATATACCTTACAAAGAACAACTGCCTTTAACACTCCCCCACCAACCAGCACTCACCATCACATAAACCTTCATGTCATTACATTTTATGAACAAACTCTGTTTTATTCTCAATTTGATGTTCATTACTTATATAATGTCATGACAATTGAAAAATATATCTGTTACTGAATTAAAATATTTTCCTATCTGTAAAAATGATTTGGGTATCATGGGTTGGGATAAAATGCTTCCTAAATTTTTAAATTCAAATTCATAAAAATGCTTTTTCACATAATGGCATTTTACTTTGTGGGAGGATTTTTAGGAACAAATTAAGATTCCCAAGTGAAGAACAAGTCCATTATGAAAGTATCACTGACAAACTCTGGAATTACTCATGTGCAGAGGAGGAATGGGAGAAGCAGGGAGACGGACTTATTAGGAGGCTTCTTCCATTATCCAGAGAAGAGACAATGGTGGTTTAGATGAAGGTGGTAGCAGTGGCGGTGGTGAATAGTGGTCAGGTTCTGGATATATTTTGAATATAGCACCACCAAGTTTTGCTGTTGGGCTAGATATGGACACACACCAGTGTGTGAGAAAAATAAGAGTCAAAAATAACTTCAAATCCAGAGATATCTAAAGCTTACCTCATACCATATAAAAGGTAAACTTGAGTTAGAACTAGGATCACAATGTTTTTTGACATCCGTCCTGGAGTTCTATCCACTCTATTCTGCTGCTTCAAAGGAGATCATCTGACATTTGAAGTCTCAATAGTCACTTTGTGACAGGAGAGCTGGAAACTTTTTTAGTTACTGCAAAAAGAAGGTCTTTATTGGGATTTTTTATTTGGAGAACTTAAAATATCTATTCTGGAACATTGAGGACCTGCAGCTGCTTTGAGGATTTACTCTAAAGCATTCTAAACCTTTAACCAGTTATTACTGAGGTCAGAGGGAGAAAGAACATTATTTTGATGTCCTTGCAGATTTTCTGGTTGATTCAAAATAACTCCACATGCCATGATGGAACGAACATTCAACTAGGAAGCAAACTGGCTTTTAGTTCTCAGTAATACCACCAGTTGGATAAGTCATAAATTCTCAAAGATTCAAATTCCTCATCTCTAAAGTAAGGAGAGTGGATAAGTAGGATTTTTCAACCTACAGTTGATATAAATCTTGTAGAACATTCCAAGCCATCCCTGACAGCTGCCTTCCTCAGTTTCTGGGCTTAAAGGAGTATCTCAGTCACCTTGTCCTCCTGGTAAACTCAAGGTTCTGAAGACATAAAAGAAAATTCCTGTTGTTCATAAAAACCAAAGAAACCTTTAAAATCAATGGTCCTCCAAGTTCTTCTAGCTCTCAAACTTTGATTTGATATTGCTAAATCACTGCTTTTACATATTAAAATACTTTCTGAAGTAGATGAGGTATGGGTTATAATTTTTAAGAAAAAAACCATTTTAAAATAGGAAAACTAGTATTTTTGAGCTTATGCTATGCATCAGGCAATAGAATAGATATTTTAATAAAGTCATTATATCCTTACAATAAGTAGGTTTCATTATCTCCTGTTTTACAGTATGGACATCAAGACTTAAAAAGGTTAAGTCATTTGTCTAAGACCATACAATGGTGGGGCTGGAGTTCAAACATAAGTTTTTTTTGGCTCCAAAGCCTTTGGTATGACACCAAACTGTTATCAATAACAATAGCAATTGTCATTGATACATTATAAAATATTGAAAGAGAAAAGAAGAAGAATTTACATTTACATGCTTTTATTACTCACAAAGTGCCTTCAGACTACAGGTAGGTAGGTGGTAGGACATCTGGACTGCGAGTTAACTCTCAGGAGACAAGCAATTGCATTTACTGTCCTGTTCTTTCCTCCAAGGCTCCTCCACCAGCAGTTTTTAAAGCCATACTCACCCTTCACCAAGGCATGGCAATGATTCCTTCCTAAAAGCCCCGATGTGTGACATTTTCCAGTATGAAACAACTGATTGAGTTGGAACAGGTTAATTTCATTAGTTTATAAAACTAAAAGAAAAAATGGCATTGTTTTGTTTTAAAAGGTGTAGGCAAAATAAAAAAGTGAAAAGAGAAGAAAAAAAAAGAAAACAACAGAAAGGTGTAGGCAAATTTTATTCTTCCCCTGCCCCACTACTCCCTCTTTCCTTCCCTCCTTCTTTCCTTCCTTCCTTCCTTCCTTCCTTCCTTCCTTCCTTCCTTCCTTCCTTCCCTCTTTCCTTCCTTCCTTCCTCCCTTCCTCCCTTTCTTTCTTTCTCTCTGTCTTTCTTTTCTTTGCCAATAATTTATAATTATTTAGTTGCTAATAGATGGTAAAGAGACATTTCCGAAACTTGAATAATAGAAATATGAAAAAGACTATAGTCAGCTAAAACCCCAATAAGACACAAAAAAATTTAAAACCAGAAAATTTACATTTTTGGTTTTCAGAGGGGAAAAAAACAAGGTTAAAAAATGAAGCCGGAGGGGCGGAGCAAGATGGCTGAATAGGAACAGCTTCAGTATCCATCTTCCAGCACAAGCGACACAGAAGACCGGTGATTTCTGCATTTTGAACTGAGGTACTGGGGTCATCTCACTCGGGAGTGCGGGACAATCCGTGCGGGTCAGCTGCTGCAGCCTGACCAGCCAGAGCTGAAGCAGGGCGAGGCATCGCCTCACCTGGGAAGCGTGAGGGGGAAGGGAGTACCTTTTCCTAGCCAGGGGAACTGAGACACACAACACCTAGAAAATCGGGTAACTCCCACCCCAATACTGCGCTATAACACCGGCACACCGGAGATTATATCCCACACCTGGCTGGGAGGGTCCCACGCTCACGGAGCCTCCCTCCTTGCTAACACAGCAGTCTGCGGCAATCTAACTGCAAGGCAGCAGCGAGGCTGGGGGAGGGGCTCCCGCCATCGCTGACGCTTAAGTAGGTAAATAAAGCCACTGGGAAGCTCGAACTGGGTGGAGCTCACAGCAGCTCAAGGAAACCTGCCTGTCTCTGTAGACTCCGCCTCTGGGGACAGGGCTCAGCTAAAGGAGCAGAAGCCTATGCAGACGCGAACGACTCTGTCTGACAGCTTTGAAAAGAGCAGTGGATCTCCCAACACAGAGGTTGAGATCTGAGAAGGGGCAGTCTGCCTGCTCAAGTGGGTCCCTGACCCCTGAGTAGCCTAACTGGGAGACATCCCCCACTAGGGGCAGTCTGACACCCCACACCTCACAGGGTGGAGTACACCCCTGAGAGGAAGCTTCCAAAGCAAGAATCAGACAGGTGCACTCGCTGTTCAGCAATATTCTATCTTCTGCAACCTCTGCTGCTGATACCCAGGCAAACAGGGTCTGGAGTGGACCTCAAGCAATCTCCAACAGACCTATAGCTGAGGGTCCTGACAGTCAGAAGGAAACCTATCAAACAGGAAGGACACCTAAATCAAAACCCCATCAGTACGTCACCATCATCAAAGACCAGTGACAGATAAAACCACAAAGATGGGGAAAAAGCAGGGCAGAAAAGCTGGAAATTCAAAAAATAAGAGCGCATCTCCTCCTGCAAAGGAGCACAGCCCATCACCAGCAACGGATCAAAGCTGGTCAGAGAATGATTTTAATGAGATGAGAGAAGAAGGCTTCAGTCCATCAAACCTCTCAGAGCTAAAGGAGGAATTACGTACCCAGCGCAAAGAAACTAAAAATCTTGAAAAAAAAGTGGAAGAATTGACAGCTAGACTAATTAATGCAGAGAAGGTCATAAACGAAATGACAGAGATGAAAACCATGACACGAGAAATACGTGACAAATGCACAAGCTTCAGTAACCGACTCGATCAACTGGAAGAAAGAGTATCAGCGATGGAGGATCAAATGAATGAAATGAAGCGAGAAGAGAAACCAAAAGAAAAAAGAAGAAAAAGAAATGAACAAAGCCTGCAAGAAGTATGGGATTATGTAAAAAGACCAAATCTACGTCTGATTGGGGTGCCTGAAAGTGAGGGGGAAAATGGAACCAAATTGGAAAACACTCTACAGGATATCATCCAGGAGAACTTCCCCAACCTAGCAGGGCAGGCCAACATTCAAATTCAGGAAATACAGAGAACGCCACAAAGATACTCCTCCAGAAGAGCAACTCCAAGACACATAATTGCCAGATTCACCAAAGTTGAAATGAAGGAAAAAATCTTAAGGGCAGCCAGAGAGAAAGGTCGGGTTACCCACAAAGGGAAGCCCATCAGACTGACAGCAGATCTCTCGGCAGAAACTCTACAAGCCAGAAGAGAGTGGGGGCCAATATTCAACGTTCTTAAAGAAAAGAATTTTAAACCCAGAATTTCATATCCAGCCAAACTAAGTTTCATAAGTGAAGGAGAAATAAAATTCTTTACAGATAAGCAAATGCTTAGAGATTTTGTCACCACCAGGCCTGCCTTACAAGAGACCCTGAAGGAAGCCCTAAACATGGAAAGGAACAACCGGTACCAGCCATTGCAAAAACATGCCAAAATATAAAGACGATCGAGGCTAGGAAGAAACTGCATCAACTAATGAGCAAAATAACCAGTTAATATCATAATGGCAGGATCAAGTTCACACATAACAATATTAACCTTAAATGTAAATGGACTAAATGCTCCAATTAAAAGACACAGACTGGCAAACTGGATAAAGAGTCA
>NW_022313780.1:5235-5710 GCF_002776525.5 Piliocolobus tephrosceles
AAGATCAGAGCAGAACTGAAGGAGATAGAGACACAAAAAACCCTCCAAAAAATCAATGAATCCAGGAGTTGGTTTTTTGAAAAGATCAACAAAATTGACAGACCGCTAGCAAGACTAATAAAGAAGAAAAGAGAGAGGAATCAAATAGACGCAATAAAAAATGATAAAGGGGATATCACCACTGACCCCACAGAAATACAAACTACCATCAGAGAATACTATAAACACCTCTACGCAAATCAACTAGAAAATCTAGAAGAAATGGATAATTTCCTGGACATGTACACTCTTCCAAGACTAAACCAGGAAGAAGTTGAATCCCTGAATAGACCAATAGCAGCCTCTGAAATTGAGGCAACAATTAATAGCCTGCCCACCAAAAAAAGCCCAGGACCAGATGGATTCACAGCTGAATTCTACCAGAGGTACAAGGAGGAGCTGGTACCATTCCTTCTGAAACTATTCCAATCAATAG
>NW_022313781.1:0-4874 GCF_002776525.5 Piliocolobus tephrosceles
TTTTTTTATAGTTAAGTTTTGCTGATTTTAGTTTTCAAGAAAAAGCTTTTTCATTTATATGGTTTTCTGTATTTTTTATTTTCATTTATTTCTGGTCTGATTTAATTATTTCTTTCTTTCCACTAATTTTGGATTTGGTTTGTTCTCGATTTTCTAGTCCTTTGAGGTGTATCATTAGGTTGTTTATTTAAAGTCTATGTTTTTAATTTTAATTTTTATGTTTTTATTATACTTTAAGTTCTAGGGTACATGTGCATAATGTGCAGGTTTGTTACATATGTATACTTGTGCCATGTTGGTGTGCTGCACCCATCAACTCGTCAGCACCCATCAATTCATCATTTATATCAGGTATAACTCCCCAATGCAATCCCTCCCCCCTCCCCCCTCCCCATGATAGGCCCCAGTGTGTGATGTTCCCCTTCCCGAGTCCAAGTTTCATAGTCAACTCAAATGTTAAGAAAATAATTATGTAACTTCATTAACAAAGTCATCGATCTGCTCAAATACGAGCAAGTTGTTCTGATACTCAATATTCTGTTATGCTAAAATGTTAAATTTTAGACTCTTATTCATACAAATTCAGTCACTTCAGTAGATATATTTGGGATTGCAGGTATTAAGGAGTAAGATGTAATTTATGAGAGAGAGAGTGTATCAACTGCCACTCCATCATAAAGTGTTCTGTCACTGCTGATTTGGCTCTATTGATTGATAAATCATAAGGAAAGGCATAATCTCTTTTTATATTCCATGCTGAAATTCAAATTGGTTTTTTCTTCTAAATAATTATCAATTGCAGTAGATATAAATATATTAAAACCTGAGACAGGACAAAATATTCAGTATTTTAAAATTATTTTGAAATCAAACTATTGCTATAATCAGAAGCTATAATTGCATTTTTAAATAAAATGTTGACTTTTCTGAATGACTTTCAGGAGATGCTAGCAAAACTTTTTCTCTGTTTATTATAAAAGCTGTTATATTAATATAATCATAATAAATATTAGCATATATTAATCTAATACTTCTAAGTATGATAACATGAGAATATAATTGAGACAAATACAAAATCTATAGTGTAAAAATGTGAAAATTGTAATTGAATATTAATGATCAATAAAAATTACATCCTAACCAATATTTTTACAAAAGTAGCAATGATTGATAGAAAACATCATTCAGATTGGCACAAATAGAATAAAATATTTTTGAATCAGTAGAAACTTCTTTATTTTATGTAGTTTACTCTGAGAAATATCACGTGAAATAATATAAGAATGCATGTTTCCTTAGAAGTTTGAAAGAAGGACACTCAGTAATTTGAGTGACCTATTCTTGTTATATTTCCCTTCACCATCTGTTCTCTTTCATTTTTATGTATTTATTTACTTATTTATTTTTATGTGGAGTCTTGCTCTGTCACCCAGGCTGGAGTGCAGTGGTACTATCTTGGCTCACTGCAAACTCCGCCTCCCTGGTTCAACCGATTCGCTTGCCTCAGCCTCCCGAGTAGCTGGGATCATAGGTGTGTGCCACCACGCTTGACTGATTTTTGTATTTTTAGTAGAGGTGGGGTTTTGCCATGTTGGCCAGGGTCGTTTGAACTCCTGACATCAGGTGATCCACCCACCTCGGCCTCCCAAAGTGCTAGGATTACAGGCGTGAGCCACTGTGCCTGGCCTTGTCTTTTAGTTATAAATTTTAAGGTGAGAATATTTCATAATTTAATAAGAGAGAAAGGGAAGATGCAAATTACCATTATGAATACGTATGTGCTTGTAAGCCTGTATCTATCATGTCTCATCCATAAATATCTTTGCAATCCTCAAAAATTATTTATTTTCACTATACATTCTGCCTTGATTTATTACATTTTTACTCTTTGAGTGCCCCCACAAAAGTATGGACCATTCAGGACATAGGCAAGGGCAAGGACTTCATGTCTAAAACACCAAAAGCAATGGCAACAAAAGCCAAAATTGACAAATGTGACCTAATTAAATTAAAGAGCTTCTGCCCAAACAAACTACCATCAGAGTGAACAGACCACCTACAGAATGGGAGAAAATTTTTGCCATCCTACTCATCTGACAAAGGGCTAATATCCAGAACCTACAAAGAACTCAAACAAATTTGCCTTTGTCAAAACTGAATTGGCTTTAAATGTGTGGATTTATATCTGGGTTCTCTATTATGTTCCATTGTTCTGTGTGTCTGTTTTCACCCCAGTAGCATGCTGATTTTTTTGCTTTATCCTTGTAAAATATTTTGAAATCAGGTATTCAAACACCTCTGCTTTTGTCCTTCATGTTCAGGATTGCTTTGGCTATTTGAAGCCTTTTGTGGATCGACATAAATTTCAGGCTTTTTTTTTTTTCAATTTCCCTGAAGAATGTCATTGGTATTTTGATAGGGATGTTTTTGAATATGTAAATTGCTTTGAATAATATTTTCATTTCAAGACTATTAATTTTTCCAATAATTAGCATAAACCAACATTATTTGTTGCCTCTTCAATTTATTTCATTATTGTTTTATAGTATTATTTTTGTATAGTATAGTTCTTTCAAATCTTTTTTTTTTTTTCTTTGAGATGGAATCTTGCTCTGTAGCCTAGGCTGGAGTGCAGTGGCACAATGTTGGCTCACTGCAACTTCCGCCTCCCAGGTCCTGGTTCAAGTGATTCTCCTGCCTCAGCCTCCCGAATAGCTGGGATTACAAGCATGCACCATCGTGCCTAGCTAATTTTTGTATTTTTAGTAGAGGGGGTTTTACCATGTTGGCCAGACCGCTCTTGAACTCCTGACCTCATGATCTGCCTGCCTCAGCCTCCCAAAGTGCTGGGATTACCAGTGTGAGCATCCACGCCAGCTCACATCTTTGGTTAAATTGAATCCTAGGTATTTTATATTATTTGTAGCTATTTTGATCAGGAATGCTTTCTTGATTTCTTTTCAGATTGTTTGCTTTTGGAGTACATAAATGCTATTGATTTTTGTATCCCGTAATTTTATTGAAATGAGCAGTTCCAACAGTTTTTGGTGGACTCTTTAGGCTCTTATAAGATCATGTCAGACAAACAAACTTAATTTGACTTCTTCCATTCCAATTTCAATGCTCTTTATTTGTTTCTGTTGTATGATTGCTCTGGTGTGTAATTCCAGTATTATGTTGAATAAAAGTGGTGAAAGCAAATTTTTCTTGTTTCAGATCTTAGAGAAAAGGTTTTCAGTTTCTTCCCTGTTCAGTAGGACACTGGCTGTGGTTTCATCACATATGACTTTTATTATTTTGAGTTTCTATACCCAGTTTGTTGAAGGTTTATTTTTTAATCATAAAATGATATTGAATTTTATAAAATTATTTTTGGTGTATATTTGAAATGATTGTATTGTTTTGTTCTTGGTTCTGTTAAAATGTTTTACCATGTTTATTGCATTGCAATCAATAATAGTGCAATTATTGATTTATTGAACCATGCTTCCATCCCTAGGATGAATCTCACTTAATCATGGTGAATAATCTTTCTAATGTGTTATTAAAATGAGTTTCCTTGTATTTTTTGTTGAGAATTTTTATATCTATTAATCAGTTATATTGGCCTGTAGTTTATTTATTTTTCTTTGCTGTTGTTGTGTCCTAGTTTGATATTAGTTATCAAAATAGTGCTGGCTTTGTAGAATGAATTTGGAAGTAGTATCTCCCCATCATTTTTTTTTTGGAAAAGTTTGAGTAGAATTGGTATTCTTATTAAATGTTTGGTAGAATTCAGCATTGAAGTGATCAGGTCCTGGGCTTCTCTTTGATGGGGGACATTTTATTATAACTTTAATTTTGTTTCTCTTTATTGGTTTATAGGAGTTTTTTTTACATCTTCATAGTTCCTTCTTGGTAGGTTGTGTCCAAGAATTTATGAATTTCTTCTAAGTTTTCCAATATGTTGATATAAAGTTGTTCCCAGTAGTGTCTAATGATTTTTTTTTTTTATTTCTGTAGTCTGTTTTATGACATCTTTTTCACTTCTGATTCTATTTGGGTCTTCTCTTTTTTTATAGTTAAGTTTTGCTGATTTTAGTTTTCAAGAAAAAGCTTTTTCATTTATATGGTTTTCTGTATTTTTTATTTTCATTTATTTCTGGTCTGATTTAATTATTTCTTTCTTTCCACTAATTTTGGATTTGGTTTGTTCTCGATTTTCTAGTCCTTTGAGGTGTATCATTAGGTTGTTTATTTAAAGTCTATGTTTTTAATTTTAATTTTTATGTTTTTATTATACTTTAAGTTCTAGGGTACATGTGCATAATGTGCAGGTTTGTTACATATGTATACTTGTGCCATGTTGGTGTGCTGCACCCATCAACTCGTCAGCACCCATCAATTCATCATTTATATCAGGTATAACTCCCCAATGCAATCCCTCCCCCCTCCCCCCTCCCCATGATAGGCCCCAGTGTGTGATGTTCCCCTTCCCGAGTCCAAGTTTCATAGTCAACTCAAATGTTAAGAAAATAATTATGTAACTTCATTAACAAAGTCATCGATCTGCTCAAATACGAGCAAGTTGTTCTGATACTCAATATTCTGTTATGCTAAAATGTTAAATTTTAGACTCTTATTCATACAAATTCAGTCACTTCAGTAGATATATTTGGGATTGCAGGTATTAAGGAGTAAGATGTAATTTATGAGAGAGAGAGTGTATCAACTGCCACTCCATCATAAAGTGTTCTGTCACTGCTGATTTGGCTCTATTGATTGATAAATCATAAGGAAAGGCATAATCTCTTTTTATATTCCATGCTGAAATTCAAATTGGTTTTTTCTTCTAAATAATTATCAATTGCAGTAGATATAAATATATTAAAACC
>NW_022313782.1:0-1954 GCF_002776525.5 Piliocolobus tephrosceles
AAAAAAAAAAAAGAATATTCCACCAAGGTAAACTAGTTTCTTTATACTCCTCATAAATGTAGGATGCAGATTAAGAGGCTAACAAGACATAAGAACTGGCCGGGCGCGATGGGTTACGCCTGTAATCCCAGCACTATGGGAGTCCGAGGTGGGCAGATCACCTGAGGTCAGGAGTTCAAGACAAGCCTGGCCAACGTGGTGAAACCCCATCTCTACAAAAAAATACAAAAATTAGCCAGGCGTGGTGGGCGCCTGTAATCCCACCTACTCGGGAGGCTGAGGCAGGGGAATTGCTTGAACTTGGGAGGCGGAGGTTGCAGTGAGCCAAGATTGTGCCACTGGACTCTAGCCTAAGCAACAGAGCAAGACTTCGTCTCAAAAAAAAAAAAAAAAAAAGGCCTAACAACTAAGTATAGTACCTAACTCTGGACTGGATTCTGTACTAGATGGGGAAAATGCTCAAAAAAGATATTATTAGATGAACTGGCAAAATTAGAATAGGGACCTGGTATATTAGCTAAATATACTGTATCAATGTAAACTTTTGAAGATAACTCTTCTGTGGTTATATAACAGAATATCCCTATTCTTAGAGAACACGAACTGAAGTATTTAGGGATAAGGGGCTATGATATACGTAACTTATCCTCAAGTGGTTTATATGTATACACACACAATCATACATCACACACACATACATATATTCATACATAGATATATTTTATTATATATGTTACATATTATGTTATATATTATATATTATATAACACAGGTCTATTATTACATAAGATGTATAATATGTATTCTATATAATATAGAATACATATAATTGTATATATTATATAAATATATATAATTATATGTGTGTATATAAATATATATATATAGAGAGAGAGAACTCATGCCCAAGTAATAAAACAATTCAAATATACAGAGTGGACAGGGCTGTGTCTTTTCGTGAATAAAACAGACACATATCCCAGAAAGCCCAGACAGAGTCTCGCTCTGTCGCCCAGGCTGGAGTGTGGTGGCACAATCTCGGCTTACTGCAATCTCCGCCTCCCGGGTTCAAGCAATTCTCCTGCCTCAGCCTCCCAAGTAGCTGGGACTACAGACGAGCGCCACCATGCCCAGCTAATTTTTGTACTTTTAGTTGAGACGGGGTTTCACTATGTTGGCCAGAATGGTCTTGATCTCTTGACCTCGTGATCCGCCCGCCTCGGCCTCCCAAAGCGCTGGGATTACAGGTGTGAACCACTGTGCCTGGCCTTTGCGTTGGTTTTCTTGCTGCTCCTGTTTTGCTCTCCCCCTCCCCATCCCCCCCTCTTGCCCCTGGGAGTGCTCGTCCCAAACAAGCTCCAAGCCCAACAGCCTTTCTTTGAGGCCTGCTTGCAGGGGAGCCCAAACCAAAGCAGATGTTCCAGGCTGAATTGTGCTCCTCCAGATTCATACGTTGAAGTCCTAACCCCAGGTCCTCAGAATGTGTCTGTATTTGGAGATAGGGTACTATGGTCTCAGTGTTTGCGTCCCACCAGAATTCAGGTTGGAACCTCATCTCCAATGTGATGGTATTATGAGGTGGTGGCTTTAGGGAGGTGAGAGGCTCTGCCCTTACTAATAAGATTAAGATCTGTATCAGTCCATTCTCAAATTTCTGTAAATAAACACCTGAGACCAGGTAATTTATAAAGAAAAGAGGTTTGGTTGGCTCGCGGGTCTGCAGGCTGTACAGGAAGCATGCTGGCATCTGCTCAGCTTCTGGGGAGACCTCCGGAAGCTTCCAATCATGACAGAAGGTGAAGGGGGGAACAGATGTCTCACATGGCCAGAGCGAGAGCAAGAGAGTTGACAGGGAGGTGCTACACACTTTTAAACAACCAGATGCCACGAGAACCCACTCATTATCAGGAAGACAGCACCAAGCCATGAGGGATCCACCACTAACCAAACACCT
>NW_022313783.1:0-1639 GCF_002776525.5 Piliocolobus tephrosceles
TGTGTGTCTCTTATTTAAATTCTTTTAAACTAAGAGGATAAGAACCAAGGTATCACAACAGCTGCTTAAGACAAAAACAATGTGAGAGTCTTTGGAGATTACTAATTAGATAAAGGTCTAGGGTCTTACTAACTAGGTCATTAGTAGTGACTAGGAATGATCACCTTGCCTTCTCATATTTTATGCTGTTTTATTTTAAATCTTTCTTATCAACAAATGGTTACAGTAACATTCAACAGTAAATATGTGTCCCACTAATCATTTTGGGTCAGATGGAAGAGATGAAAAATTGATCTTCCTCTTCTCTACATTCTATTTCCCTTGAATCAAATATTAAAAATTTATCTATCTCTTAAAAAAAAAAAAAAAAAAAAAAACAAGGGGCAGAAGTTCACGGACCAAAGACTAGGATCAGGAGTCACGTTCTGCCTCTGCTGCCTTGGGGATCATTACTTCACCCCTGTGGTCCTCTCTGAGCCTCTAAACTGTACTATGTTGGGTTTGGACACAGTGGTTGTTAAGGTCCTTTTCAACTTGGATGCTTTAACCTGAGGTTCAACCAATTCAAGAAAAATAGGAAAAAACTAACAGGTAAGAAGTAGGTATACTATATATTTGAGAGAAAATGTCTCCTTATATTGGGTTTGAAAGCACTCTTTGGTTTTGAAACCCCACAAAACCTCTCTCCAGCCCCTGAGCTCTTGGCTTCCTGTAGGCATATGTTTGTAACACACATATGTCTTCCAGGGAACAACATGAATGTCAGTGTCATTTAACTGGAGACTTGCCTGGTGTTTGTATTTGAAATGAAAGTCTTGGAACTAGTTAGCCTCAAATGTAGACTAGCCAAAGCATGACATTTTTCTTCCTGCCTCTTTCTTTTTTCTCACAAATTAGCATTTTACATGAGTAATGTATGTTCATTATTCAAGAACACTATGGAGATAGATAATATAGAACTGAAAGTCTCCCAGAATTTTCTATTGATCACCACTGTAAAAAATTGATACATACTCTTTCCTTTAATTAATCAACTAACTAATTTATCATATGTAAATGTACTAAACTTTTTTTTAATGTTTGTGATTGGCTTAGCAGTAGCCCCCAAAGACATATCCACATCTCAATCTCAAGGTAAGAATGTTACCTTATTTGGAAAAAGAATCTTTGCATATGTGACAAAATTAAGAATTTTAAGTTGAAGAGATTATTCTGAATATTCAGGTGGGCCCTAAATGTAATCACACATCTCATTATAAGAGGAAGGCAGACAGAGATTTTAACAGAGAGAAGGCCATATGATGATGGAGTTGAGAGAAATTTTAACATGCTGGCCTTGAAGATTAGAGTGATGTGGTCACAAGTCAAGGAATGCCAGTAGCTACCAGAGGCTGGAAAAGGCAAGAAATGGGTTCTCCCTTAGAACCTCTATGGGGAGGACAGCCCTGCCAACACCTTGGTTTTGGCTCATTGAAACCTATTTCTGACTGACTTCCAGAACTGTAGAATAAATTTCTGTTGTTTTAAGCCCCAAAGCCTGTGGTAATTTGTCATAGCAGCCACTGAAAACGGGTACAATGTTCAAGGCCTAAAATGGAAAACAGCAGTCCACTTCAACCACTTCCAAGCCCCTAGTTTT
>NW_022313784.1:0-12031 GCF_002776525.5 Piliocolobus tephrosceles
AACAGTGCAGCACTCTCACATGAATTTACACATCATAAAGCCGTTTCTCAGAAAGCTTCTTTCTAGTTTTTGTCTGAGGATATTTCCTTTTTCACAGTACACTTCAATGTGCTCCAAAATATGCCATTGCTGATTCCAAGAAAACAGTTTTTGCAAACTGTTCAATGAAAAAAACAGTGTAAATATGTGAGTTGAATTCACGCATCACAAAGCAGTTTCTCAGACAGCTTCTTTCTAGTTTTCCAGTTTTCATCTGAGAAAATTTCCTTTTTCACCATAGGCCTCAATATACTCCCAAATATCCCTTTGCAGATTCCATGAAAACTCTGTTAGCAACCTGCTCCATGAAAACAATGATATAATTCTGTGAGATGAATTCCCACATCACAAGGAAGTTCCTCAAAAATCTTCCTTACAGTTTTTATCTCAGGATATTTCCTTTGTCACCATAGGCTTTAAAGTGATCCAAAATATCTCTTCTCAGATTCCCCAAAAACAGTGCTACCAAACTGATACATGAAAAGAATTGTGTAACCCTGTGAACTGTACTAACGCATCATAAAGCAGTTTCTCAGAAATCTTCTTTCTAGTTTTTGTCTAGAAACGGAAATATCTGAGGATATTTCCGTTTTGACCATAGGCTTCAATGCACTCTGAAATATCCTATTGCAAATTGCACGTAAAAAGTGTAATCTAATTGCTCAATGAAATGAATGGTATAGCTCTGTGAGATGAACTCACACATCACAAAGCAGTTTCTCAGAAAACTTCTTTCTAGTTTTTATCTGAGGATGCTTCATTTTTCACTATAAGCCACAATGTGCTCCCAAATATCGCTTTGCAGATTCCATGAAAACAGTGGTAGCAAAGTTCTCCATGAAAAGATAGGTGTAACACTGTGAGATGAATTCCCATCTCACAAAGAAGTTACTCAGAAAGCTTCTTTATAGCTTTAATCTGAGGATATTTCCTTTGTCACCATAGGCTTCAATGGGATCCAAATTATTCATTTTTAGATTGTCCAAACACAGAGCTACCAAACTGCACTATGAAAAGAATTGTGTAACAGTGTGACATGAACTAACACATCTCAACGTGGTTTCTCAGAAAGCTTATTTTTAGTTTTTAAGTGAGGATATTTTGTTTGTCACCTTGGGATTCAATGCGACCCAACATATCCCATCTCAGATTCCCGAAAAACAGTGCTATCAAACTGCTTCATGACAAGAATCATGTAACTCTGTGAGATGAATTCAGAAATCACAAACCTCCTTCTCAGAAAGCTTCTTTATAGTTTTTGTCTGAGGATATTTCCTTTGTCACCATTAGCTTCTATGTGCTCTGAAATATTCCTTTGCTGATTCCAAGAAAACAGTGTTAGCAATCTGTGCAATAAAAAGAATGGTGTAATTTTATGAGTCGAATTAAAAAATCACAAAGCAGTTTCTCAGAAAGTTTCTTTCTAGTTTTTTTCTGAGGATATTTCCTTTTTCACCATAGGCCTCAATGTGCTCCCAAATATTCCTTTGCAGATTCTAAGAAAACAGTGTAGGCAAACTGCTGAATAAAAAGGGCAGTGTAACTATGTGAGATGAATTCACGCATCACAAAGCAGTTTCTCAGAAAGCTTCTTTCTAGTTTTTTTCTGAGGATATTCCTTTTTCACCATAGGCCTCAATGTGCACCCAAATATCCCTTTGCAGATTCTACGAAAACAGTGTTAGCAAATTGTTCCATGAAACAACAGTTGTAACTCTGTGATGAATTCACACATCACAAAGAACTTTCTCAGAAAGGTTCTTTCTACTTTTTATCGGAGGATATTTCCTTTGACACCATAGACTTCAATGAGATCCAAAATATCCCTTCTCAGATTCCCCAAAAGACTGCTACTCAACTGCTCCATGAAAAGTATTGTGTAACCCTGAGAGATGAATTCACAAACTGTAAAGCAGATTCTCAGAAAGCTTTTTTCTAGTTTTCTCTGAGGATAGGTTTTTGTTAAAATAAGCTTCAAAGTGCTCTGAAATATCCCATTGTAGATTCCAAGAAAACAGTGCTGGCATACTGCTGAATGAAAAGAACAGTGTAACTGTGTGAGTTGAATTCACACATCACAAAGCAGTTTCTCAGAAAGTTTCTTTCTAGTTTTTCTCTGAGGATATATGTTTTTTCACTATAGGCCTCAAACCACTCCCACATATCCCTTTGCAGATTCCATGAAAACAGTGTTAGCCAAGTGCTCTGAGAAAAGAGAGGTGTAACTCCCTGAGATAAACTCACTCACCACAAAGAAGTTTCTCAGAAACATTCTTTACAGTTCTATCTGAGGATATTTCCTTTTACACCATAGGCCTCAATTCGCTCCCAAATATCCCTCTGCAGATTACAGGAAAACAGTGTTAGCAAACTGCTCCATGAGAAGAAAGGTGTAACTCTGTGAGATGAATTAAAACATCACAAAGTGGTTTCTCGGAAAGATTCTATCTAGTTTTTATGTGAGAATATTTCGCTTGTCACCATAGGCTTCAATGTGATTCAAAGTGTTCCTTCTCAGATTTCCCAAAAACAATGCTACCAAACTGATCCATGAAAAGAATCGTGTAAATCTGTGGTATGAATTAAAACATCACAAACTAGTTTCTCTGAAAACTTCTTTCTAGTTTTTATATGAGGATATTTCCTTTGTCACCGTAAGCTTCAACCCACT
Organism: Piliocolobus tephrosceles; assembly: GCF_002776525.5. Lineage (NCBI taxonomy): Eukaryota > Metazoa > Chordata > Mammalia > Primates > Cercopithecidae > Piliocolobus > Piliocolobus tephrosceles. The sequence goes on from NW_022313784.1 coordinate 2,711, forward strand.
CTGACATATCCCTTTGCAGATTTCAAGAAAACAGTGTTATCAAACTGCTCAATGAAAGGAACCTTGTAACTCTGTGAGTTGAATTCAAAAATCACATAGCAGTTTCTTAGAAAGCATCTTTCTAGCTTTTATCTGTGGATATTTCCTTTTTCACTATAGGCCTCAATTCGATCCCAAATATCCCTTTGCAGATTCCATGAAAACTCTCTTAGCAAACTGCCATATGAAAAGAAAGGTGTAACTCTGTGAGAATATTTCACACATCACAAAGAACTGTCTCAGAAAGCTTCCTGTTACTTTTTATATGAGGATATTTCCTTAGTAGCCATAGGCTTCAATGCCATCCAACATATCCCTTCTCAGATTCCCCGTAAACGAGTGATAGCAATCCAATCCATGAAAAGAATCATGTAACGCTGTGAGATGATTTAACACATCCAAAAGCAGTTTCTCAGAAAGCTCCTTTCTAGTTTTTATATGATGATATTTCCTTTGTGACCACAAGCTGAAATGCACTTGGAAATATCCCATTGCAGATCCCAAGAAGACAGTGTTAGCAAACTGCTCAATGAAAGGATCAGTGTCACTCTGTGAAATGAATTCACACATCAGAAAGCAGTTTCTCAGAAATCTTCTTTCGAGTTTTTATCAGAGGATATTTCAGAGTGCTCAAGGAGGCCTATAGTGAAAAAAGAATTTATTGAGGCCTATAAGTGAAAAAAGAATTATTCTCAGATAAAAACTAAAAAGAAACTTTTTGAGAAACTGCTTTGTGACATGTGAATTTGTCTCACAGAGATACAGTGTTCATTTCATGGAGCAGTTTGGTTGCAGTGTTTTTGGGGGATCTGAGAAAGGATATTTTGGATCACATTAATGCCTATGGTGACAAAGGAAATATCCTCTGATAAAAAGTAGAAAGAAGCTTTCTGAGAAAGTTCCCTTGTTGTGTGAATTCGTGTGACCGATTTAAAACATTCTTATCATGAAGAAGTTTGCTAACACTGTTTTAGTGCCATGTGCAAAGAGATATTTGTAAATATCCTCAGATCAAAGCCAAGAATAAACTTTCTGAGAAACTGCTTTGTGATGTGTGAAATCATCTCACAGAATTACAGTGTTCTTTTAATGTTAATTCATCTCCCAGAATTACACGATCCATTTCATGGATCTTTTTGGTAGCACTGTTTTTGGGGAACTGAGAAGTGATATTTCAGATCACAATGAAGCCTATGGTGACAAGAGAAACATCCTCAGATAATAACTAGAAAGAAACTATCTGATAAGGTTCTTTGTGATGTGTGAATTCATCTCACAGAGTTACACCTTTCCTTTCATGGACCAGCTTGCTAACACTGTTTTCATGGAATCTGCAAAGGGATATTTGGGATGCATTGAGGCCTATATTGAAAAAGGAATTATCCTCAGATCAAAATTAGAAAGATGTTTTCTGAGAAACTGATTTTGATGTGTGAATTCATCTCACAGAGTTACACCATTCTTTTCATTGAGCAGTTTGATATCACTTTGTTTATGGAATCTGCAAAAGGATATTTGGGAGTGCTTTGAAGCCTATGGTGACAAAGGAAATGTCCTCAGATAAAGACCAAAAATAAGCTTTCTGAGAAATGGCTTTATGATGTGGAAATTCATCTCACAGACTTACACTATTCTTTTCATTGAGTAATTTGCTAACACTGTTTTCTTGGACTCTACAATGGGATATTTTGGAGTGAATTGAAATTTACTGTGAATAAGAAAATATCCTCAGACAAAAATTAGAAAGATACTTTCTGAGAAACTGCTTTATGTTGTGTTAATTCTTCTCACAGAGTTACACAATTCTTTTCATGGATTAGTTTGTTAGCACTGTTTTTGGGGAATCTGAGAATGGTTCTTTTGGATCACATTGAAACCTATGGTGAAAAAGGGAATATGCTCAGATTATAACTATAAAGAAAATTTCTGAGAAAGTTCTTAGAGATGTGTGAATTCATCTCACAGATTTACACCTTTATTTTCATGGAGCAATTTGCTAACACTGTTTTTGTGGAATCTGCAATGGGATACTTCGGAGTGTGTTGAAGCTTACATTGACAAGGAAATACATTCATATAAATATTAGAGAGAAGCTTTCTGAGAAATCGCTGTGAGATGTGTTAATTAATCTCACAGAGTTACACTATTCTTTTCATGGATCAATTTCTTAGCATTGTTTTTCAGGTATCTGAGTAGGGATATTTTGGATAGCATTGATGCCTAGGGTGACAAAGAAATTATCCTCAGATAACAACTCAGAAAAAGCTTTCTGAGAAAGGCTTTTGGGATGTGTGAATTCGTCTCACAGAGATACACCTTTGTTTTCATGGAGCAGTGTGCTAACACTGTTTTCGTGGAATATGCAAAGAGGTATCTGGGAGTACACTGAGGCCTATGGTAAAAAAGGAAATATCCTCAGCTAAAAACTACAAAACTACAAAGAAGCTTTCTGAGAAACTGGTTTGTTATGGGTGAGTTCTTCTCACAGTGTTACACCATTCTTTTCTTTGAAATGTATGATAACACTGTTTTCCTGGAGCCTGCAATAGGATATTTGGGATTGCATTGAAGCCTCAGAGTTACACTGTTCCAGTCATTGAGCAGTTTACTAATACTGTTTTCTTGGATATTTCTTTCTTCATATTCTAAGGATCGTTCTGAAATGTCCTTCCTCAGATGCCAAAAAAACAGTGATTACAAGCTGCTCAATACAAATAATGGTTAAACTCTATGAGACCAATGCAGTTGCTCACAAAGCAGTTGCTCAGAAATTTCTTCTGCATGTTTCATTGGAAGACGTTTCCTTGCTCACTACAAGCCACCGGACGTCACTAAATATCACCTCACAGAACCTTCAAACACAGAGTTTCGCAACTGGGCAACAAAGAGTCAGCATTAAGTCTGTGAACTGAATGCACATATCAGAGAGCAGATTCTTGGAACGCTTCTTCCTCTATTTTACTTCAGGACATTTCACTATGCGCCATAGTCCCCAAAACGCTCTGAAATATCACTTTTTTGGTTTCACAGGAACAGGAGAAAAGTGGTATAACTCCCTGAGTGGAATGCATACATCACAAAGTAGTTTCCCAGAATGCTTCTATACAGTTTTTATCTGAAGATATCTCCTCTTTCACCATAGGCCTGAAAGTGCTCCCGAATATCCCTTCGCAGAACCGTGCATGAAGGAGTCTCCAAACTGCGTAATATAAGAAAAGTTTTAACTGTGCGAGGTGAATAAATATATGTAACACAAAGCAGTTTCACAGAAATCTTCTTTCCAGTTTTTGTCTGAGGATGTTTCCTTTTTCACCAGAACTGTCGCTACATTCCCGAATGTCTCTTGATAGCTTTTTCTGCAGAAGGGATTCAGGAAACCTCTAGGAGAAGAAAGGTATATTTCTGTGAGTGGAATGCACACGTCACAAAGCAGCTCCTCAGAATGCTTCTCTCCAGTTTCATTCTGAAGACGTTTCCTTTCTCACCACGAGTCTCAAAGCGCTCCTGAATATCCCTTCGCAGAATTAACAAAAACAGTGGTATTGTACTGCTCAAAGAAAAGAGAAGCTTAACTGTGTGAGTGAAATTTATGTCAAACAGAGCAGTTTCACAGAAAGCTTCCTTCTGTTTTTTCTCTGAGGTTATTTCTTTTTCAGGTTATTCTAAAGAGCGTTTCCAAGTGTCCTTTTTCAGAATCCACAGTAACAGTCATTTCAAACTGTTCAATCCAAAGAATGATTTAACTCTATCAAATGAAAACAAACATCACAAAAGAGTTGCGCAGAAAGTTTCTCTCCAATATTCGATGGAAGACATTTCTTTGCCTTACACAGGCCTCCGGTTTCCACTTACTATGCCTTCGCAGAACCCTCAAAGACCGACTTTCAAGCTGGGAAATGTAGAGTAAGCTTTAACCCTGTGAAAAGAATGGACATGTCAGAGAGCAGTTTCTCCGAGTGCTTCTTTCTCTTTTTTATTGGAGGACATTTCACTTTTTCTCATAGTCTTCAAAGTGCTCCCAACATGATTCCTATTTCATCATAGGCCCGAATGTGATCCCAAATATACCTTGGTGGATCCAACCATGTAGGACTTTCCAAACTGCCTAATGTAAAGAAAGCTTCATCTATGTGACATGAATAAACATAGCAACAAGCAGATTCACAGAAAGCTTCTTTCCAGGTTTTATCTGAAAATAATTCCTTTTTAACCATAGTCCTGCATGTGCTCCTTGAGGTTTCTTTCTGCATCCGTCCATGACAGTTTCCAAGCTGCATAATGTAAAGAAAGCTTTACCTATGTCGGATGATTACACATATCACAGAGTAGTTTCTTAGAAAGATTTTTTCCAGTTTTTCTCTGGAGATATTTCCCTTTTCACCATCGGCATCAGCATTCTCCTGTATGTCACTTGGTACCTGTTTCTCCAAAAGGGTTTCCCAACACTGCATGAGAAGATAGGTATAACACTGTGAGTGGAATGCACACATCACAAAGCAGTTCCTTGGAAAGCTTCGCTCCAGTTTCAGTCTGAATATATTTCCTTTTTCATTGTAATCCTCAAATTGCTACCAAATATCCCTTCACAAGCAAAACATACACAGGGTTAGAAAGCTGCTCAATTAAAAGATGGGCTTAACTCAGCGAGAGGAATTAAGATGACACAGAGCAGTTTCACAGAAAGCTTCCTTCTGGATTTTCCCTGAGGATATTTCTTTCTCCATGTTCTAAGGATTGTTCCCAAAGGTCCTTCCTCAGATTACACACAAACAGTGATTTCAAGCTGCTCAATCATAAGAACGGTTTAACTCTATGAGATGAATACACACATCACAAAGCAGTTGCTCAGAAAATTTCTCTACAGGTTTCATCGAAGACATTTCCTTGCTCACCACAAGCCCCGGTTGTCACTAAATATCCCTTCACAGATCCTTCAAAGACAGAGTTTCGAAACTGGGCAACATAGAGTAAGCATTAACTGTGTGAAGTGAATGCATATATCAGAGAGCACATTCTTGAAACGCTCTTTCTCAATTTTATTTCAGTATATTTCACTATTCGCCATAGACCTCAATGCGCTCCAAAATATCACTTTTTCGGTTTCACAGGAACAGTGTTCAAACACTGCCTTGTGAGAAAGTAGGTATAACTCCCTGAGTGGAATGCAAACATCACCAAGTTGTTTCTCAGACAGCTTGTATCCAGTTTTTACCTGAATATATCTCCTCTTTCACTGTAGGCCTGAATATGCTCCCAAATTTCCTCTCATTTCACATAAATCTTCTTTCCAGTTTTTGTCTGAGGATATTTCCTTTTTCACCATAGCCATCCCTATACACCCGAATGTCTCTTGGTAGCTTATTCTCCAAAACGGATTCTGGAATCCTCTAGGAAAAGAAAGGTGAGTGGAATATGCACGTCATTCTCTGAGTGGATTTCTGTGAGTGGAATGCACACATCACAAAGCAGCTCCTCAGAAATCTTCTCTGCAGTTTCTATCTGGAGATGTGTCCTTTCTCACCATAAGCCTCAAAGCACTCCTGAATATCCCTTTGAAGACTAAACGAAAACAGTGTTATGATACTGCTAAATGAACAGAGAAGCATAACTCTGAGCAGAATTCACGTGGCAGAGCAGTTTCACAGAAAGCTTCCTTCTGGTTTCTCTCTGAGGTTATTTCTTTTTCACAGTCTTCTAAAGAGTGTTTCTAAATGTCCTTTCTCAGATTCCACAGAAACGGTGATTTCAAACTACTGAATCCAAAGAATGATTTAACTCTATGAGATGAGCACAAACTTCACAAAAGGGTTGTGCAGAAAGCTTCTCTCAAATATTTGATGGAAGACATTTCCTTGCTCGACACAGGCCTCCAGTAGTCACTTCCTATCCCTTTGCAGAACCCTCAAAGACCGACTTTCAAACTGGGAAATGTAGAGTAAGCTTTAACCCTGTGAAAAGAATGGACTTGTCTGAGAGCACTTTCTTCTAGTGCTTCTTTCTGTTTTTTATTGGACGACATTTCACTTTTTGCCCTTGTTTTCAATGTGCTTCGAATATCTCTCTTTCGGTTTTCCAGGGACAGTGTTCAAACTGTGGCTTATGAGAACGAAATTACAACTCCCTGAGTGGAATGCACACATCACCAAGCAGTTTCTCAGAAAGCTTCTCACCAGTTTTTATCTGACTATATTTCCTATTTTACCATAGGCCCGAATATGATTTCAAATACCCCTTGGCACATCCATCCAAGAGGAAGTTTCCTAGCTGCATAATGTAAAGAAAGCTTCATCTCTGTGAGATGAATCAACATAGCAAAAAGCAAATTCACAGAAATCTTTCCAGTTTTTATCTGAACAGATTTCCTTTTCCACCAGAGTCCTGAATGTACTCTGGAAGGTCCCTTCCTGGATCCGTCCATGACAGTTTCCAGGTTGTGTAATGTAAGTAAAGCTTTATCTATGTGAGATGATTACATGTATGAAAGAGTAGTTTCCTGGAAAGCTTCTTTCCAGGTTTCTCTGAGGCTATTTCCCTTTTCACCAATGGCATCAACATGCTCCCAAATATCACTTGGTACGTGTTCCTCCAAAAGGGTTTCCCCAATGCTGCAAGAGAAGAAAGGTATAACACTCTGACTGGAATGCACATGAGACAAAGTAGTTCCTCGGGAAACTTCTCTCCAGTTTTGGTCTGAACATATTTCCTTTTTCATCATAATTCTCAAAGTGCTCCCGAATATCGCATCACATGCAAAACATACCAGGGTTATAAAACTACTCAGTGAAAACAGAGGCTTAACTGAGTGAGAGGAATTAAGACGACACATAGCAGTTTCACAGAAAGCTACCTTTTGGATTTTACCTGAGGATATTTCATTCTCCATATTCTAGGAATCTTTCCCAAAGGTCCTTCCTAAAATTTCACAAAAACAGTGATTTCAAGCTGTTCAATCCAAAGAATGGTTTAACTCTGTGAGACGAATACACACATCGCAAAGCCGTTGCTCAGAACGTTTCTCTGCAGGTTTCATTGGAAGACGTTTCCTTGCTCACCACAAGCCTCCAGGTGTCACTAAAAGTCCCTTCACAGATTCTTCAAAGACAGAGTTTTGAAACTGGGCAACATAGAGTAAGTATTAACTCTGTGAAGTGAATGCACATATCAGAGAGCAGATCCTTGGAATGCTTCTTCCTCAATTTTATTTCAGTATATTTCACCATTTGCCATAGTCTTCAATCCACTCTGAAATATCACGTTTTCAGTTTCACAGGAAGAGTGTTCAAACACTGCCTTGTGAGAAAAGTGGTATAACTACCTGAGTGAAATGCATACATCACAAAGTCGTTTCTCAGAAAGCTCTCCAGTTTTTGTCTGAAGATATCTCCTCTTTCACTGTAGGCCAGAATGTGCTCCCGAATGTCCCTTCATGGATCCGTGCATGACGGAGTTTCCAAACTGCATAATATAAGCAAAGTTTTAACTATGAGAGATGAATAAATATATCTAACACAAAGCAGTTTCACAGAAATCTTTTTACAAGTTTTTGTCTGTGGATATTTCTTTTTTCACCATGGACATACCCATACTCCCGAATGTCTCTTGGTAGCTTCTTCTTCAAAAGGAATTTCAGAATTCTCTATGAGAAGAAAAGTGAGTGGAATGCACACGTTATTCTGTGAGTGGAATTCTGTGAGTGGAATGCACACGTCACCATGCAGCTCCTTAGAAAGCTTCTTTCCAGTTTCTATCTAAAGACATATCCTTTCTCACCATAACCTCAAAGCGCTTCTGAATATCCCTTTGCAGTCTAAACAAAAACAGTGTTATGATATTTCTCAATGAAAAGAAAAGCTCAACTGTTTGAGAAGAATTCACGTGAGAGCAGTTTCTAAGAAAGCTTCCTTCTGGTTTCTCTCTGAGGTTATTTCTTTTTCAGGGTATTCTAAAGATTGTTTCCTTGAGAGCTTGTTTGGAGGTTCTAGCAGGGGAGCGCAGCTACTCGTATACCCTTGACCGAAGACCGGTCCTCCTCTAGCGGGGATGGTCGTCCTCTTCGACCGAGCGCGCAGCTTCGGGAGGGACGCACATGGAGCGGTGAGGGAGGAAGGGGACACCCGCCTAGCCAGCCAGATCAGCCGAATCAACCCTGGCGATCAATGGGGTGACAGATGTCGCAGCCAGATCGCCCTCACATCCATTTTTTTTTTTTTTATTTTTATTATACTTTAAGTTCTAGGGTACATGTGCATAACGTGCAGGTTACATATGTATACATGTGCCATGTTGGTGTGCTGCACCCATCAACTCGTCGGCACCCATCAATTCATCATTTATATCAGGTATAACTCCCCAATGCAATCCCTCCCCCCTCCCCCCTCCCCATGATAGGCCCCAGTGTGTGATGTTCCCCTTCCTGAGTCCAAGTGAGCTCATTGTTCAGTTCCCACCTATGAGTGAGAACATGCGGTGTTTGGTTTTCTCTTCTTGTGATAATTTGCTAAGAATGATGGTTTCCAGCTGCATCCATGTCTCTACAAAGGACGCAAACTCATCCTTTTTTATGGCTGCATAGTATTCCATGGTGTATATGTGCCACATTTTCTTAATCCAGTCTGTCACTGATGGACATTTGGGTTGATTCCAAGTCTTTGCTATTGTGAATAGTGCCGCAATAAACATACATGTGCATGTGTCTTTGTAGTAGCATAATTTATAATCCTTTGGGTATATACCCAGTAGTGGGATGGCTGGGTCATATGGTACATCTAGTTCTAGATCCTTGAGGAATCGCCATACTGTTTTCCATAATGGTTGAACTAGTTTACAATCCCACCAACAGTGTAAAAGTGTTCCTATTTCTCCACATCCTCTCCAACACCTATTGTTTCCTGATTTTTTAATGATTGCCATTCTAACTGGTGTGAGATGGTATCTCATTGTGGTTTTGATTTGCATTTCTCTGATGGCCAGTGATGATGAGCATTTTTTCATGTGTCTGTTGGCTGTATGAATGTCTTCTTTTGAGAAATGTCTGTTCATATCCTTTCCCCACTTTTGGATGGGGTTGTTTGTTTTTTTCTTGTATATTTGTTTGAGTTCTTTGTAGATTCTGGAAATTAGCCCTTTGTCAGATGAGTAGATTGCAAAAATTTTCTCCCATTCTGTAGGTTGCCTGTTCACTCTGATGGTAGTTTCTTTTGCTGTGCAGAAGCTCTTTAGTTTAATTAGATCCCATTTGTCAATTTTGGCTTTTGCTGCCGTTGCTTTTGGTGCTTTAGACAT
>NW_022313784.1:12131-12518 GCF_002776525.5 Piliocolobus tephrosceles
TGTCTTCTTTTGAGAAATGTCTGTTCATATCCTTTCCCCACTTTTGGATGGGGTTGTTTGTTTTTTTCTTGTATATTTGCTTGAGTTCTTTGTAGATTCTGGAAATGAGCCCTTTGTCAGATGAGTAGATTGCAAAAATTTTCTCCCATTCTGTAGGTTGCCTGTTCACTCTGATGGTAGTTTCTTTTGCTGTGCAGAAGCTCTTTAGTTTAATGAGATCCCATTTGTCAATTTTGGCTTTTGCTGCCGTTGCTTTTGGTGTTTTAGACATGAAGTCCTTGCCCATGCCTATGTCCTGAATGGTACTACCTAGATTTTCTTCTAGGGTTTTTATGGTATGAGGTCTAACATTTAAGTCTCTAATCCATCTTGAATTAATCTTCGTAT
>NW_022313784.1:12618-14492 GCF_002776525.5 Piliocolobus tephrosceles
ATGTGTCTGTTGGCTGTATGAATGTCTTCTTTTGAGAAATGTCTGTTCATATCCTTTCCCCACTTTTGGATGGGGTTGTTTGTTTTTTTCTTGTATATTTGTTTGAGTTCTTTGTAGATTCTGGAAATGAGCCCTTTGTCAGATGAGTAGATTGCAAAAATTTTCTCCCATTCTGTAGGTTGCCTGTTCACTCTGATGGTAGTTTCTTTTGCTGTGCAGAAGCTCTTTAGTTTAATGAGATCCCATTTGTCAATTTTGGCTTTTGCTGCCGTTGCTTTTGGTGTTTTAGACATGAAGTCCTTGCCCGTGCCTATGTCCTGAATGGTACTACCTAGATTTTCTTCTAGGGTTTTTATGGTATTAGGTCTAACATTTAAGTCTCTAATCCATCTTGAATTAATCTTCGTATAAGGAGTAAGGAAAGGATCCAGTTTCAGCTTTCTACTTATGGCTAGCCAATTTTCCCAGCACCATTTATTAAATAGGGAATCCTTTCCCCATTTCTTGTTTTTCTCAGGTTTGTCAAATATCAGATGGTTGTAGATGTGTGGCATTATTTCTGAAGGCTCCGTTCTGTTCCATTGGTCTATATCTCTGTTTTGGTACCAGTACCATGCTGTTTTGGTTACTGTAGCCTTGTAGTATAGTTTGAAGTCAGGTAGCGTGACGCCTCCGGCTTTGTCCTTTTGACTTAGGATTGTCTTGGCAATGCGGGCTCTTTTTTGGTTCCATATGAACTTTAAAGCAGTTTTTTCCAATTCGGTGAAGAAACTCATTGGTAGCTTGATGGGGATGGCATTGAATCTATAAATTACCTTGGGCAGTATGGCCATTTTCACAATATTGATTCTGCCTATCCATGAGCATGGTATGTTCTTCCATTTGTTTGTGTCCTCTTTGATTTCACTGAGCAGTGGTTTGTAGTTCTCCTTGAAGAGGTCCTTTACATCCCTTGTAAGTTGGATTCCTAGGTATTTGATTCTCTTTGAAGCAATTGTGAATGGAAGTTCATTCCTGATTTGGCTCTCTGCTTGTCTGTTACTGGTGTATAAGAATGCTTGTGATTTTTGCACATTAATTTTGTATCCTGAGACTTTGCTGAAGTTGCTTATCAGCTTAAGAAGATTTTGGGCTGAGACGATGGGGTTTTCTAAATACACAATCATGTCATCTGCAAACAGGGACAATTTGACTTCCTCTTTTCCTAACTGAATACCCTTGATTTCTTTCTCTTGCCTGATTGCCCTAGCCAGAACTTCCAACACTATGTTGAATAGGAGTGGTGAGAGAGGGCATCCCTGTCTTGTGCCAGTTTTCAAAGGGAACTTTTCCAGTTTTTGCCCATTCAGTATGATATTAGCTGTGGGTTTGTCATAAATAGCTCTTATTATTTTGAGGTACGTTCCATCAATACCGAATTTGTTGAGCGTTTTTAGCATGAAGGGCTGTTGAATTTTGTCAAAAGCCTTTTCTGCATCTATTGAGATAATCATGTGGTTCTTGTCTTTGGTTCTGTTGATATGCTGGATTACGTTGATTGATTTGCGAATGTTGAACCAGCCTTGCATCCCAGGGATGAAGCCCACTTGATCATGGTGGATAAGCTTTTTGATGTGCTGCTGAATCCGGTTTGCCAGTATTTTATTGAGGATTTTTGCATCGATGTTCATCAGGGAGATTGGTCTAAAATTCTCTTTTTTTGTTGTGTCTCTGCCAGGCTTTGGTATCAGGATGATGTTGGCCTCATAAAATGAGTTAGGGATGATTCCCTCTTTTTCTATTGATTGAAATAGTTTCAGAAGGAATGGTACCAGCTCCTCCTTGTACCTCTGGTAGAATTCAGCTGTGAATCCATCTGGTCCTGGGCTTTTTTT
>NW_022313785.1:0-2757 GCF_002776525.5 Piliocolobus tephrosceles
TCCTCTAAATTTGCAAACAAGTTATTATTAAACACAGATACACCCAAAAAGACTGTACAAAAATAACGTTGGATTTCAACTGCAGTCATAGCAATTCACAACTAGTATAGATTTGCAATTTGTCCATGATTTTTCTCTGATGACTGCTGTAACTCTGTTGTAAACCCTTTTCATTGTTTTAGACACACAGACATTTGTTAGAATTCTAACATTCTAAAACAGCCAGAAAGATCTTGGTCTTTTAGTGTAAATGATTGATTGGTTGATTGACTGAGATGGGGTCTCATTATGTAGCCCAGGCTGGTCTGAATCTCCTAGGTTCAAGCACTCCTCCTGACTCAGCCTCCCAAGTGGCTGGAATTACAGGCACACACCACTACGCTGGGCTCTAGTGTGACGTATTAACGAGGCTTAAACATACAGTCCCTTAGACAAGGCTGCTACCTCAGACTAAAGATTTCTTTTAATTCACTCTAATAGACTTATTTCTCTATATGCAAGATAGAATTTTACCATAGTAAAACACAAGGAAGCATATTGATATACATATATGTTACAAACAGGATAAGGAAAGTAATATAATTGTCTCCACAAAATCTTGCAAAACCCTGGCCAAAACACAGTAAACAGGATGCTAAACTCACAGCTTACATTTCTCCACTGAGACCTAGGAAAAACAATGCCAGTTTTTGTGCAGTCACAAAACTAAGCACTGTGAGAATTTGCAAGATTTGGTAAACTTGTATATTCTCCCCACCCTGATACACAAGTAGCCAAAGGAGTCTATCAGTCTTACCCCAACAAAAGAGGTTCAATCTCCAACCTCCAGACTGAAACCCTCACTGTCCAATATCTGAATTTACATTTTCAAACATGTAAAATCTTAATCAAAACTAAAAGCAGTGCATTAGCTTTTCCCCCATAAAATTCTTGGTATAATTTTGCTTAGGCATGACACACTTTGTACTATTATCTAAAAACATATGGATAGAACCAACATTACTAGAAACCAAACGAATATATTACGAAAGTGAAAAGGAAATAGGGAGTGTTGTTTTTAAACCGATTCAATGCTGTTACTCTCCACTGATAGATTGGGTGTGATCAAATCACATCGTGCTGTACAGCTAAGGATGTCCTACATTTTATGACAAAGTAGGGTAAGAAATTATTTATTGAGGACCTGTTGGGTACACAGAGGCATGCTAGAAGCTGTAAAAGACTTGATTCTTGCCCTCAAGAAACTTTCAAGGTTGAACACAGCCTGATAGAAGGTAGTCAAAAAGCAAATACTTCAAGGACTATCCATCACAACTACCGTAGGTATTTACTTTACCCTTCTACAAGTCTCTGAGTATTTGCAGGCCCCCTTTACTATCTCCAATGGACTCTATGGCTCAACATTCTTTATAGCCACAGGCTTTCACGGTCTTCACATTATTATCGAATCTACATTTCTCTGTATCTGCCTCATTTGCCAATTAAAACTCCACTTTGCATCCAACCACCACTTCAGCTTTGGAACCACCACCTGATATTGACACTTCGTAGATGTAATATGACTATACTTATATGCCTCTATCTAATGATGAGGATCCTACCCTTTTAGTATAAATAGTGCCATTGACTTCCAATTACTTTTGATAATTCCCAAAGTATTGGATAATATCTGATAATACTCCCAAAAGAAATAATGAGTGATGTTCTCTCAAATATATGTAGAATCAAATGTGAAATGGAGGAGATGATGGGGAGGACCTTAGACTCAGAGACTGTATTCAGACCTTTGTAGTGGCATTTGTTTGACATAATTATGCATTTAAAAAATAAGTAAATTTGTCATCAGATCAGTCTGAAATTTATAGAGGCTTTTGTTGGTGAGAAATATATTTTATGTATAATCATTTACCCATGGAAATTCTTTTGATTAATGTTATCTGTTAAAGCCTTCAGTTCACAACATCTCCACTGTTAACAGTATATATCTCTTTGGAGCTGATCTGGAGAATTCGAGGACCACGTGCTAATTGCGATTTGATGTTATTCTGGTAGGACAATTGATTGGCTTTGGGTTGCGGGGAGTTGGAATTTGAAGGCGGGTCTGAGTCTAGAGATCTTGCCACTGACTTTTGGCAAGTCTGTTGATTGTGCCTTTGGAAGTGCCTTTAAATGCCTTATGGAAGGCTGGGCACGATGGCCCATGACTGTAATCCCAGCACTTTGGGGGACCGAGGTGGCTGGATCGTTTGAGGTCAAGAGTTCGAGACCAGCCTACAAGGTAAAACTTTGTCTCTCCTAAAAATACAAAAAATTAGCCAGGCGTGGTGCCACATACCTGTAGTCCCAGCTACTCAGGAGGCTGAGGCAGGAGAATCACCTGAACCTGGGAGTTGGAGGTTGCATGAGCCGAGATTGTGCCACTGCATTCCAGCCTGGGTGACAGAACAAGACTCCATCTCAAAAAAATAAAATAAAATTAATTAATTAATTAATTAACGGAGTACATGTTATGACTGTTCTGTACCTTTCCAACAGGGTAACAGTAACATCACAGAACATCCTTGGGGCATTGTTTCTATAAGTTTGGGGTTATTAACAGTTACCAGGTTAAAAATGTAATAAATACATGTAATAGAGGTAACAAATTAATAAATAAGTTTGGGAAACACTTGGTAAATTCAACAGCACTTCTCAGAACAATGAATTTATATGGCCATGATTGTGGGTTTTTTGTTTCTGTTTTTTTTTTTTTTTTTT
>NW_022313788.1:0-2334 GCF_002776525.5 Piliocolobus tephrosceles
CTGTGAAGGGATATTAAGTGGCAACCGGAGGCCTGTGTCGAGCAAGGAAATGTCTTCCATTTAAATTCGGAGAGAATCTTTCTGTGCATCTCTTTTGAGTTTATGTATTCATCTCATAGAGTTAAAACATTATTTGGATTGAGCAGTTTGAAATCACTCTTTCTGTGGAATTTGAGAAAGGACATTGGGAAACGCTCTTTAGAATATGCTGAAAAAGGAATAATCTCAGATGGAAACCAGAAGGAAGCTTTCTGTGAAACTGCTCTGTGTCACCTGAATTCTGCTCCCACTGTTAAGATTCTCTTTTTATAGAGCAGTATCAGAACACTGTTTTTGTTTAGTCTGTGAAGGGATAACCTGGAGTGCTTTGAGGATTACAGTGAGAAAGGAAACGTCTTTAGATTGATACTGGATACAAGCTTTCTGAGGAGCTGCTTTGTGGCGTGTGTGTTCCACTCACCGAAATATACCCTTCCTCTCATAGAGGATTCTGGAATCCCTTTCGGAGAAAAAGCTACCAAGAGACATTCGGGAGTGTAGGGACGGCTATGGTGAAAAGGAAACATCCTCAGACAAAAACTGGAAAGAAGATTTCTGTGAACATGCTTTGTGTTAGATATATTTAGTCATCTCGCCTGCTTAAAAGTTTTCTTGTATTATGCAGTTTGGAAACTCCGTCCTGCATGGATCCACGAAGGGACATTCAGGAGCACATTCAGGCCTACGGTGAAAGAGGAGATATCTTCAGATAAAAACTGGATAGAAGCTCTCTGAGAAACTACTTTGTGATGCATGCCTCCCACTCAGGATTTATACCTCTTTTCTCACAAGGCAGTGTTTGAACACTGTTCATGTGAAACCAAAAAAGTGATATTTCGGAGCACATTGAGGACTATGGCAAATAGGAAAATACACTGAAATAAAATCTAGGAACAAGCGTTCCATGAATCTGCTCTCTGATATATGCATTCACTTCACAGAGTTAATTCTTACTCTATGTTTCCCAGTCTCGCAACTCTGTCTTCAAAGTATCTGTGAAGGGATATTTAGTGACGACCGGAGGCTTCTGGTGAGGGATCAAGCGTCTTCAGATGAACCTTGCAAAGAATATTTCTGATCAACTGCTTCAAGATGTGTGTATTCGTCTCATAGAGTTAAACCATTGTTGTATTGAGAAGCTTGAATTCACTGTTTTTGTGGAATCTGAGGAAGGACATTAGGGAACGATCCTTAGAATATGGAGAAAGAAATATCCTCAGGTAAATCCAAGAAGGAAGCTTTCTGTGAAACTGCTCTGTGACATCTTATTTCCTCTTGCTCTGTTAAGCCTCTCTTTTCATTGAGTAGTTTTCTAACCCTGTGTATGTTTAGCATGTGCTGAGATATTCAGGAATTCTTTGAGGCTAATGGTGAAAAAGGAAATATGTTCAGACCGAAACTGGAGAGAAGCTTTCTGAGGAACTACTCTGTGATGTGTGCATTCCACCCACAGTGTTATACCTCTCTTCACATACAGCGTCGGGGAAACCCTTTTGGAGAAACGTATCCAATGATATTCGGGAGCATGTTGATGCCGATGGTGAAAAGGGAAATAGCCTCAGACAAAAAGTATAAAGAAGCTTTCTAGGAAACTACTCTGTGATATGTGTAATCATCTGACATAGATAAAGCTTTATTTTATTAAGCAGCTTGGAAACTGTCATGGACGGATCCTTCAGGATCACAGTCATGGCTACGGTGAAAAAGGAAATGTCTTCAGATAAAAACTGGAAAGAAGCTTTCTGTTAATCTGCTTTTTGCTATGATTATTCATCTCACATAGGTGAAGCTTACTTTACCTTATGCAGCATGGAAACTCCCTCGTAGATGAATCCACGAAAGTATATTTGGGATCAAATTTGGTCCTATGTTGAAAAAGGAAACGTAGGCAGATAAAAACTGCAGAGAATCTTTCTGAGAAACTGCTTGGTGATGTGAGTAATCCACTCAGGGAGATATAACTTTCTTCTCATAAAGCACATTTTGAACACAGTTCTTGTAAAACCTAACAAGTGATATTCGGAGCACATTGAAGACTATGGCAAAAAGTGAATTGTTGTCCAATAACAAATAGAAAGAAGCACTCGCAAAATCTGCTCTCTGACTTGTCCATTGTTTTCACAGGGTTAAATCTTCTTCTACATTCCCCAGGTTGCAAGTCCATCTTTGAGGGTTCTGCGAAGAGATAGTAATTGGCAACGTGAGGACTGTGTCAAAAAGGAAATGCCTTCGATCGAAACTTGGAGAGATTCTTTCCTCCCAATTATTTTGTGATGTTTGTATTCATCTCATAGA
>NW_022313794.1:0-2803 GCF_002776525.5 Piliocolobus tephrosceles
CCACCATAAGCACCACCACAAATAAGATCAACTGACGCCCGCCCTTTACACCACACATAGAAATTGTTACTCACACAAGACTGTGCTGGAGGCAGCTCTCAGCTGAAGCCGAATCCGTCAGACTTTATTATCCCTATTTTGGATCGAGTGTGAGGACTGTCAGCAAACCAGGGTCCCCTTGTAAAGCAGAGAACAGATCCTCTGACGCCTGCCTGAACATTTCCTTCCCACCTCTGTCTTGGATATTGAACACCCTCAGAGCTACTGAGTCACCCACATTTGCACGTCATTTATCCAGCCACCAGGATAACACAATTATGCGATAAAAATGCCTTCTGAGGGCTTTGTCTTACTCAAGAAAGAAGCTCAGAAGGCTAGGTAAGCGCAAGAAAGGGAGAAGCGTCCTCCAAACAGACAAAAACCAAGGAAAACCGTGCAGAGACTCTCGACAGAGAGCAGAAACAGAGCCCGCTGTAGCCTTTCAGGCCCTGCTGGCCGCAGCCCTGCGTTAGGTGGCACCATTTCCACGGATGCATCCTGCTGGGCCCATTTGAAAGGTCCCGCTGGTGAGAAACTCACCCCCACTTCCAGCTTCTGCAAGACCCGCTGCAGCCCCACTTCACCCCAGGGGCCGACTGTGCAAGTCTTCCTGGAGCGATCCCTCAGAGCCTGCTCAGTATCTGAGACTGGGAAGCACCAACGATCCAGAAAGGCACAATCCCGTTCTCCTTGTGCTGCTTTCAGGATTCCAAGTTGTCTTAATAACGAGTCCTGCATAAACCCCGGGCTGGGGAGCCAGCCAGGGCCCAGCAGCACCCAGCTCATGCATTCCACTCACCCCACAGAGGACCACGGAGGCCCCAGCACGCTCTGTCCGCGGGGCAAGACACCAGAAAGAGCCACAGTTCAGGGTTCTGCCACTGGCCCCACTGCCATAATTACCAGTGATCTGAATTCTCATTGGTTGGAAAGGTGACCCCACAGCTCCGCTGCCTTAATTACCTGCTGGGATCTGAAATTGCATTGGTTGGAAAGGGGATCTCACTGCTCAAGCACTCCCTGCTGCCTCCTTGCAAACAACATAAAAAATCCGAAACCCCTCTTAAAGAACGTTTACTATAACCTCAAAACAAGACCCATCCCGAGACCAAGGAAGATACACACGCACATCTGACACCTGGTGGACGTCAGTGACCGATGCCACGGCTTCCGTGTGGCGTGTGAAGCAGGAGATCTGTCACGGTGACTGAGGCTGGGGTCTGAATAGGGGTCTTCCAGGCAAATAGGCAAACAGGACGCACACCCCAAAACCCAAGTCCCCGCACTCATGTACCTGGAAGAAATGCTGCGTGGCCATCGATACCAGTTGTGAACCAAGACCGATCTGTGTCCTGTGGCCCTCACAACGTCTGTACATGCCTGGAGCCAGCACAGGCCCCCACGGCACCCTCCTCGCCTCCAGTGGGGCTCTCTCCTGCCAAGGGGGATGGCTCTGAAGTCCGTCGAGATTTCCAAAGCTCTACAAAGTCGTCCTTCCTCCTGCTTGTTCAGAAGATCTAAAGCCCTGAAGACACCAGTGAGAACTGACCTAGCCTCTTAAGGCAGCTCAAACACCTACACACAGGAACGCTGGACCTCTCTGCCCTCGAGAGCAGCCGATAACCCACTGGGCTAAGCAGAAGGCACAGATGTCACATCCAGAAGCCAGTGGCGCCCAGGATTGCATTCCAGGAGCCGCCCATGTGAGTCCCTCCAAGGCTTCCAAGTCCCACTTGATTGTTTTCACCGTATCTTTATAACATCAGATACATTATATCTCATGGTATCTATGAGATCGTCTCTACTTTCACGAGCACATATGCTCCCTGACTTGCCATGGGATGAAACTGTTCCAATAAACCCAGAGTAAGCTGAAAATATCCTAAATAGAAAGTGCATTGGACATAATAGTTTCAACTTACAACGGGTTCATCCAGAGGCAGCCCATTTTGGGCCAAACAATGCACTGAGTGTGACTAGTTCACACCATCACAAGGTTGAAAAAAAAAAAAATCACAAACGTAACCACTGTGAGCCAGGGACCATCTGTATTGGGGCTCCTGTCTTCAGAGACAACAGAACCTCTTCTTAGACAAGAATCACAATTTATAATCCCCAAAATGTTAAACTTAGTTTAACAATCTAGAGGTTCAAACAAAGCCAAAATAGGCCCACAAGGCCGTTTGTGCCATTCACTAAGACACACGACTCTAATAACCCTCACCACAGCCCCTCAGGGTGGGTCCCAGAGGCGGCTCAGGCTTGTGTCTACGGACACTAACAAAACCAAAATCCGAGTACGCAGGTGCAGTCAAGTCATATGACTTCTCCACTAGCATATGCACAAATGTTCATCAGCAAATCTGATCTTTGCTTTACCTCCCTCCCATGACCTAAGAAGGAGTCCACCCCACCCCCGCGCACACACACACACACACACACACAAACACACACACACCCCACTTCAAAAACATAATTAGTACTTCCATTCAATTCTGGACATTCGGAATAGACCTAATGGGTGATTAAATCTCTCCTCCCTTAGAGGATGAAGGATTTTGCGTAACACAAGTCAACATATAAAAGATCTTGTATAGAAACAGACTTTCAAGTGGTCCTCATTATAGTGACTCAACTAATATACAAAGGACCCAACACACAGCACAGTGTATATTAGAAGAATGATTAACTTGTTCCCCTCAAAATCCTAGTATCTACACAGAAAAAATACCCTATACACATTTTATCATTCTTTACCAGTATA
>NW_022313796.1:0-1277 GCF_002776525.5 Piliocolobus tephrosceles
AGGTGGAAAAGTGTGTGGCAATTCATCAGGTATCTAGAATGAGAAATACCACTGGACTCACCAATTTCATCACTGGGTATATAGCCCCCCACACCCCAAAATAAGTCGTTCAGTTACAAGGATGCATGCATATGTATGTGTATTACTGCACTATTCACATTATCAAAGACATGGAATTAAGCCAAATGCCCATTAGTGACAGACTGGATAAAGAAAGCGTGGTACCTAATACACCACAAAATCACATGCAGTCATAAAAAGGAACAAAGTCATGTACTGTGAAGGAACATGAATGAAGCTGGTAGCCATCATACTCAGCAAACTTAAACAAACAAACAAAAGAACAAACACTGCATGTTCACACTCATGCATGAGAACTGAACATTTAAGACACATAGACACAGGGAGGGGAACCACATACATCTGGATTTGTCAGGGGGCAGGGAAAATAAGAGCTTCAGGGAAAATAGCTAATTTATGCAGGGCTAAATACCTAGGGGATGGGTTGATGGGTTCAGTGAACAAACATGGCATTCATTTACCTGTGAAATAAATATGCATGTCCTGCATATATACCACAAAACTTAATATAAAATAAATTTAGCTGAAGAACAAATTTCAAAGTATTCATTTTTGTGGTGGTTTTAGTGACTTTGAAATGTGCGCCACACCTTACTTAAGACGTTTTGCAAAATAAGTACAAATCAGAGTTTCAAGGAACTGTACTGAAAAGTAAATAAGTAATATATTTCAATTTTTACTGGACAGCATTTCTTTTCTTTCATTTTGAGGTTGGACTCTTACAGTCTCTTCAGCTGGAGTGCAGTGGTGCAATCTTGGCGTGCTGCAACCCCCTGCGTCCCAGCTTCAAGGGATTAATCTGCCTCAGCCTTTCGATTATCTGAGATTGCACCTGTGCACCAACACACTGATGGGGTTTCACCATACTGGTCAGACTAGTCTCAAGTCCTGACGTCAAGTAATCTGCCTCCCTCACTATCCAAAAGTCCTGGAATTATAGCCATGAGTCAGTATGGTTGGCCCTTGATTAAATTTTTAATTGAGAAACATAGCAACTTTGCAATGCTTTCTTTTCTGTATCATAAGTTTATGAGTTAAGAGAAGAAAAATAATATAATTTTAATGCATTCTATTTCCATTGGACATGAATGTATTTCCATTAATGTGTAATTAAAAGAGTTTTTCTATTTAGAATGTCATTCTTCTGACAAAATACCTAGGAATCCAACTTACAGGGGATGTAAAGGACCTCTTCA
>NW_022313797.1:0-2112 GCF_002776525.5 Piliocolobus tephrosceles
CTATGAGATGAATGCACACATCACAAAGGAGTTTCTCAGAAAGTTTCCGTCCAGGTTTTACCTGAAGATATTTCCTTTTTTGCCATTGGACTCTATGTGCTCCCTAATATCCCTTTGTAGATTCCACAAATTCAGTGTTATCAAATTGCTCAATGAAAACAAAATTGAAACTCTGGGAGATGAATTCACCCATCACAAAACAGTTCCTCAGAAAGCTTACTTCTAGTGCAATTCTGAGTATATTTCCTTTATAGCCATAGGCTCCAATGTGCTCCCAAATATTTCCTCTCAGATACCACAAAACCAGTGATGCCGAAGTGTTCAATCAAAGAAAAAGTTAAATTCTTTCATATGAATACGCACATCACAAAACCATTTCTGGAAATGTTTCTCTCCAGTTTTTATCTGAAGTTATTTCCTCTTTCACCATTGGGTACTAGGAGCTACAGAATATCCCATTGAAGATTCCATAAAAATAGTGCTAGCACACTGCTCCCTGAAAAGAAACCTCTATCTCTGTGATATGAATTCACAAATCAGAAACCGTTATTGCAGAAAGTTTCTTTCTAGTTTTTATCTGAGGATATATCCTTTGACACCATAGGCTTCAATGCGCTCCAAAATATGCTATTGCAAATTACATGAAAACATTGTTAAAAAACTGCTCAATGAAAAGGACGATGTAAATCTGTGAGATGAATTCACACATCACAAAGAATTTTCTCAGAAAGCTTCTGTCAGCTTTTTATCTGAGGATATTTCCTTTTTCACCACAGTCTTCAATGTTGTCCCAAATATCCCTTTGCAGTTTCCATGAAAACAGCGTTAGAAAACTGCTCCATGGAAAGAAAGGTGTGACTCTGTGAGACGAATTCACACATCACAAAGAACTTTCTCAGATGGCTTCTTTCTTGTTTTTTTATCTAAGAATATTTCCTTTGTCACTGTAGGCTTTAATGAGATCCAAAATATCCCTTCTCAGATTCCCCAAAAGCAGTGCTACCAAACTGTTCCATGGAAAGAATCAGGTGACATTGAGATGAATTAACACATAACAAAGTGGTTTTTCAGAAGACTTCTTTTTACTTGTTACATGAGGATGTTTCCTTTTTCACCACAGGTGTGAATGTTGTCCCAAATATCCCTTGCAGATTCCATGGAAACAGTGTTAGCAAACTGCTCCATGAAAAGAATTGCATAACTCTGTGAGAAGAATTAACACATGACAAAGTGGTTTCTCAGAAGGCTTCTTTCTAATTTTATATGCAGATACTTCCTGTTACACAATTGGCTTCAAGGGCTCCCAAATATCCCTTCTCAGGCACCATAAAAATGGTGATACCAAAGTGCTTCCTAAACAGAAAAGTTTAACTCTCTGAGATGAATGCACACTTCACAATGGAGTTTCTCAGACAACTTCTTTCAAGTTTTTACCTGAAGGTATTTTCTCTTTCACCATTGGACTCTATGCAATACCGAATATCCCTCTGCACATTTCATAAAAACAGTGTTTCCAAACTCCTAAAAGAAAAGAAAGGTATAACTCTGTGAGGTGAGTTTGCCCACCACAAAGTAGTTTCTCAGGAAACACTTTTCTAGCATTTTTCTGAGGATATTTCCTTTGTAACTATAAGTTTCAATACGCTCTGAATTATCCCATTGCAGATTCCAAGAAAACAGTGATAGCAAACAGATCAATGAAAAGGCCAGTGTAACACTGTGAGATGAACTCACAGTTCACAAACCAGTTTCTCAGAAAGCTTTTTTCTAGAGTTTATCTGAGGATATTGCCTTTTTCACCATAGGTCTCAATGTGCTACCATATATCCCTCTGCCGATTCCACAAAAATACTGTTAACCAACTGCTACATGAAAAGAAATGTGTAAGTCTGTGAAATGAATCTACACACCACAAATAATTTTCTCAGAAAATTTCTTTCTATTTTTTATCTTAGGGTAATTCCTTTGTCACCATAGGCTTCAATGCGATACAAAATACCCCTTCTCAGATTAACCAAAAACAGTGCTACCAAACTGCTAATTGAATAGAAAGCTATAACTCTGTGAGATTAACTCACAAATCACAAAGCAATTTTACAGGAAGCTTCTTTC
>NW_022313799.1:0-4194 GCF_002776525.5 Piliocolobus tephrosceles
TGCTCTTCTATTATAAACATACATTTGACTTTGGAAAATAATTTTCGCATTTACTTAGCTACCTTGAATTCTTAAAACACATTAAATCTTATCACTTCGTATATGAAATATCTTATTTGTATCCAACGCTGTGCTTCTGAGGTTTCTTATTCTATGTTTAGATACGTTAATAGATTAGTGGATTTCCTTACACTAAGCCTCTCTTGCATTACTCACATGCATCTACACTGGTCATCATATATTGTTACTTAATACTTTACTGAATGACATTGCATATATTTTCTAACATATTTTGCAACCATATTCATAAGTGTTCTGCACACCCCTTATTGATCCTGTTGGCAAAGAAGGAATCCCCTTCTCTAAATAGTAGGAGATGGCTGGTATATGATACCCACCACTAGACGGATTAGGTTGGGTGGCAGTTCGCTAGTTACATATACTCACTGCATGGGGAAGGGAATACCACACAGCATGCAGGTCCATGCAGTGGTTCCATTTAGGTGGTGGAGGGCAGGGTGAGTTAACCAACAGGGACTCTGGAGGCAGGCTTTGTAGTAACCAGAGGGTCAGGAGGCTCCTGGTTCCATGAAAGCTGTGAGATTGATTTATTGGAAAAATTTCATGGGCTGGCAAGAAGGTGAAAATCAAGAGATTGCAGCTAGTGTGGCTGATAAGGAAACTGGTCAGAGGAGACTCATTTCCAGCTGGGTGGGAGCCCTATTGGAATAGAGCAGGGATGCTCATGATCAGGCCTTTGTGGATCCCATGAGGCTAAAAGATATCAAGGACAGACTTGAAATTCTAGATTTTACAATACAACAAGAGATTGATCTATTTATTTTTTTGTAATACTTGTGACAGAATTTGGTAATAAATGTATATTAGCCTAATAAACAAAAGCGCTTTCCATCTTTTTCTAAACTTTTTCTAGGATATTCTTAAAATATTATTTCTAATATTAGAATGTTATTATACAGTATACATTTTCTAAAAAACTTTAAATAATAATGGACTTACTGGTTCTTTAACAACTGTACAACCATCTGATTCTGATAAATTTTTGAATGCTTGAATCACCTTTGCAACTACTTTTATGTGAGAATATTTAATTAAGATTATTAAAATGTTTTAAATTTTGCTTAGAAATAATTTACTCTAGATTTAATTTTTTGCATAGATTTGCAGGTGGCATTTTTATTTATTTTTTATTTATCTTATGTATAACGACATTATAAGAAACAAAATATAGCTTTTATTCCTAATCTTGTTTTTTTTTTTTTTAATCTCTTTAAATTAACTGGATTCATGAAGACTATTCCTTTATCTTTCCTACAGACTGGTTTGGATTTATGTATATTCACATACTCCTTTTTATTTAATTTTAATATCTTTTTTTAGTTCTTATATGGTTAAAATTACATTGTTTTTCAATATTTTAAGAAAAATTCTAAATTGATTTATTTATATCTGTTAGAGTTTGAATTTTGTAGAAGCTGAACCTGAGACAGAAAATTCTGTGAAAGTGGTATAGTGAAAAAGATGCCAGGGGGCAGGTACTCTTCAATACCTCACTGTCAAGTATAATGTTAATTGTAGGGCTTTGGTAGATACCCTGTGCCAGGTGAAGAATGCCCTCTTCTATTCCTTTGTCTACATCTTTGCCCTACATTTTCATTCAAGTGCTGAATGACAATGACTGATTTTTGATTGTTGGACCAACCTTTGAATTTCTGATATAAATCCCACTAGGTCATGGTATATTCGTCCTTTCCTATTGTAGGATTTACTTTTTTCTTCTGTAGTCAACCGGAAGCCTAAGCTGGTGAAGGTACACTTAAGGCTGCAGTAGTTAATCGATGTCATTGTACTTATTACTGCAGGCTTCACCTACCAGATTTTAAACTTCTTGAGCGTAAAGATTGTTTCTAGACATAATTTATTTGGTATGTTTTCATGTCTTAGTGTTGGATAAAAAGAAGCACAGTAAGTATTGGTGGTTTGGCTAACCATTTTGTATGTATTTTAATTTAACCTTTTAAAGTTGCTGTGAAAAGTTTTGTGCTTATCATATACTTTCTTTTATTGTATCCAGAAGTCTTCTATACTGCTCTCAAATAAACTTGGCAATTTCAAATGTTTTATGTATGAAGATTAATAGTCAGAAGAATGAGGATGTCTGACCTCTGAGGTTAGAGGCTATGGTTTTCAGGATATTCTTTGCTTCATCTGAGTTAATTAGTAGCAACATGGATGTCTCACAGGAATTTCCAAAACTCCCACTTATTTCTTAAGTGTATTAACAAGTCCTAAATAATTTGCCTGGAACTTTTTGTATCCCAGGTCATCCTTTTCATACACAGGAATACATAATTCAAGGAGAGTTACTAGCAAGGAGACAAATGTATAAAACAGAGATGCAAAAATTGCAAATAAAACTCCCAAATTTCTGTCTTTCTTAAATGAGATTGGGGTTGTATAACATACTAGTCTATGTATTTTATTCACTTTCTTAATAAATAATAAAAATTTGTAATCTAAATTGAATGATAATTTTTATTAAAGAATATAAATACCATAGCTACCTAGAACAAATACTAGAATTTACCAGGATTATTTGGATTATAACATACACCTTCCCACCGTCCCCAAAATAATACATTAATTTTATTCAGTGGACTCAATATTTCCATGATCCTATCATTTTTTTAAAATCTTGGGACTTACATAGTCAGCGTTCACTATGACATTCTTTTCTTCTAAAACCTGGATTGTACTGAGAGTGTGTAATTTTGGTTAAATGAAACTTATTTAGTTATATTATGAAAGTACTCAATGTCTGCTAATGAAATATTTAATTAAGAAATTGAAACTAGGGCCGGGCGCGGTGGCTCAAGCCTGTAATCCCAGCACTTTGGGAGGCCGAGACGGGCGGATCACGAGGTTAGGAGATCGAGACCATCCTGGCTAACACGGTGAAACCCCGTCTCTACTAAAAAAATACAAAAAACTAGCCGGGCGAGGTGGCGTGCGCCTGTAGTCCCAGCTACTCAGGAGGCTGAGGCAGGAGAATGGCGTAAACCCAGGAGGTGGAGCTTGAAGTGAGCTGAGATCTGGCCACTGGCCACTGTACCATTATTTTGGGAACCACCATTTAACACTGTTGCAG
This sequence comes from Piliocolobus tephrosceles, assembly GCF_002776525.5. Classification (NCBI taxonomy): domain Eukaryota; kingdom Metazoa; phylum Chordata; class Mammalia; order Primates; family Cercopithecidae; genus Piliocolobus; species Piliocolobus tephrosceles. The sequence continues at coordinate 3,170 of NW_022313799.1, forward strand.
TTTTCTTGGAGCCAGACCAAATAGAATTCTTTTTTCAGAGAAGAGGAGCATGAGAACATGGAATGAGAACTCCTTAGGATAAATTGTAGCTGGTTGAAAAACAAAGTGATACAGATTTCTGTCACTAAAGAGGATTCTTGACAAGTGAACACCTGTCTCGTAGTAAGTGTTCATCTTTTATCTCTGTACACCTGCTAGAAAGTGTCTTCTAACCCCTTTTGTTCTGACATGGTAGGAGTCAGGATAGTGTACTCTCATGCTTTTTAATCTTTCTTTCCATTTGCTACTCTTCATCTTTTCTGGCTAAATTATATTTTGTGCAAAATGGCCAATTAATATTTCATCCAACATTTCAAGTCCTGTTTAATATTTTAAGCATCTGTGCTTCTAAGTTTCTTATGTAAGGACAATTCTTTTCAGTAGCTATTAATAAGTAGTAATTAGCCAGAAGGTAGCACACTTGGTATGAACATTGAGTGATAATTAAGTCCCTGATCTTAGTCTTAACGTGTGAATGTGTAACCATTCAAAATGTTTAAGGTGGACAATGAAGCACATGGACCCACTACTAACCGTGGAAAAATGGAGATGAAAGGGTGATAAAGAACTGCAATGTCAACACCTGATTCTGAGGGTATTACTGAGAAGCTTTAGCTAGAGATGTGGAACCAAACGAGAAAGTAGGAACATGATATTTGGTTGGTGCAATGAACATAAGAAACATGCAAACAGAAGTAAAGCCTTAAGAAAAATATTTTTTTCCAATGGGCAACAGGATTCTGTGAAAGAATTTTAGAAATTTAGAGAAATTTAGAGTTTTAAATATTCTTCAGGAGACAAAGGAAGCTCATTCAGTTTATACCAGAAGAGAAGTGAGATGAGATCCCTTCATAAAGTTAGGGAGCTCATCTACATGAATAGTGCTAAAAGAAAATGTCTTCACATGGTGTTTGAGATTTGAATTTTAATGACCTGTATATTCTGTGAAAACTCAGTAATAGCAAATTTTATTAAATGCCTTTTCA
>NW_022313800.1:0-1046 GCF_002776525.5 Piliocolobus tephrosceles
ATCCTCTAGAGGGTGGTGCAAGTTGACTAAATGGGTAGCAGTGAACAGCATTAAAAGGAAAAGAAATAAAATAACACATAGAAAATGTCATAGAACACCATGCAGCAAAGATAGTTTTTATGAAAAGTATTTTTAAATTACACATATGCCATATTTCACTGAATCACAGTCATCATTCATTGGAAGATGCAAAATTTTATGTATCACACAGAAAGAAAAAAGTGCTGCCAATTAATGGCAAGACGTCATAATCTATAAAATACATCCAAATTTCAGAGATGTTCAAACGTGGGGAGAAAATGTGCATGTGAGAATGATAAAATACATTGTATGCATAAACACACTGGGTCACTGCAATATGTGTTTCCTACTGTGGGTCATGGCCAACAGAGTTTGAAAACCTCCATTCTTTGAAGTAGAAAAGGTGACTGGAGTATCTACGCGGTGGTTGGAGTTGCCAATGGCACCCAATCTGGTCAACAAATCAGTGTGCTTAGCCACAGGGAGTCCTGGCTGAGTTCTGACTGCAAAGTGCCCTATAACCTGGCCCTTGGGAAGCTCTCAGTAAATGACAAATAAATGTGAGTACGTGTGTGTACAAAATAGGCAGGCATGCATTCATGCAAATGGTGTGTATATGTGGTTCTACTCCACGTAACATCCTTGGCAGACAACACTCATCGATCAGAGCATTCTTGGTGATGTTGAAACTGCCTTTGCAAAGATTATGACAGTGAGATAAAACTAGCATAGCTAACTCCATCTTGCTTCTGTCCTCACAGGCTAACTGTCCTTGCTTATTCCTGGGCATAGGCCAGGCTAATCATGGGAGGAATTTAATTTATAATTTAACTTTAAAGCAAGGATGAGAATAGCCCTTCCCAAAACTAAATCACTTTTGTAAAACTAATGAAACATCACAGGTTAGGATTATGAGGGGAACCTGAATTCTGCTAATATATAGGTATAGTTAAATGACAGACAAACTGTTTGGGAAGCCACAAGATTTGTAACTTCTCCAATTACTCCTGTAGATAACATCACTA
>NW_022313800.1:1056-1729 GCF_002776525.5 Piliocolobus tephrosceles
GGAGAGACACACAAAAATGCATGGAATCTCCCCTCAAGGAGTCTGGGACTTGTAGCCAAGTGTTGCAGTATGGTTAATAAGTGCTAGATCCTAACCCACCTCTTGCTAGATCCTAACCCAGCTCTTGACCTCTACTCCCAAACTCACTCCCCTACTTGTTTCCATCTCAGTAAAACGTGCCTCCATGTACCCAATTGCTCAGGCCTCAATCTGAGATTCAATTCCACTCTATCCCTCGCCCTCCCTTTCCATGACCAGCCTGTCCACAAGTCTTATTGGCTTTCCTTCCACAGGAGAGCCCAGGCCTGCCACTCTTCTCCCTCCAGAAACACCATCCTGCCTGGAATACCTTTTTTACTCTTACCTTCCCACTGTCCAGCAGCCAAATGAATCTTTCTAAAATGCAAATCAGTTCCTGGCACCTGCTCCTTTCATACCCTTCCCTGGAATTTCCCTTCATGCTTAGATCAAATTCACATTCTTTGCAGTGGCCCAGCGAGGCTATCAAACTCTGCATAATTTCACCCCTGCCCATTTCTGACTCACCTTCAGTCTCTACACTCCAGCTACACTTGCTGTCTTCCCTTCCAGAATTGTTCTCACCCTGGGGCTTTCACCTTTGCTGTTCCCTCTGCTAGAAATGAAGGTCTTCTCCCAGACCTTCATAAGGCCA
>NW_022313800.1:1739-3379 GCF_002776525.5 Piliocolobus tephrosceles
GAGTTGTGTACTTTATGTGACTTTCCACTGACCCAGGGACTGTGCTGGTGCTGCTGGCAAAGATCCTAATCTCTGGGATTGAGGGCTTGATTCCCTTGAATCAGCACTCCTGGAGGTGGTGGGGAAAGTCAACTTCAACCTGATCCGTCGCAAACTGACCAGTGGATTAACAAGTCAGGACAGGCCTCCTTAACTGAGACTTCTCCTTTTCAATATTGAGGTTTTCTTTAAAAATCTCCACTAATTGGATTGCTGACTTGCAGATAGGGATGCAGGCTTTAAAATGAGAGAGGAAGACAGACAAAGACAGTGTGTCTGTGTGTCTCAGAGCAATGCACCTTTATCTGGTTCATCTCAGCCATGCGAGACTGTGCAGGGCGTCAGCTCAGCCTCACCTCCTCAAGGGGGGCTGCCCTGGTGCTCCTCCCACCACTGGAATATGTGACTTCCTGCAGGGAGCTCCTGGTTCCAGCATCAGGTCTATGGCCCTGATTTCTACTTTAGCCTTCTAATCTCATAAGAAACATTCGAATACCAGAGTTAGAGATGCATGTCTGTAGTCACATGCAGACTTGGCTCTCCAAATGGCGATAGTGGAAGGAAGCCCTAGATTCCTGCTGGTCAAAGCATTCAGGGAATAAAGCAGGTGGCCAGGAGTCACCTGGCTCTAGCCTCCCACCCATCTATTTTGCTACAGATGGCCTTGGACAAGTCACTCCCCATGTGGCCTTGGATTCGCCATATTAAAAGCTATGGGGTTCTACTAGATGGTCTCTGAGATCATTTCCAGTCTGGTCCCTCACTGGTTCTTTGGGAGCAGTGGTTACAAGATTGGATGTGGCTGAGTGCTTTTTCTCATTCAGCCTGATGCACTTCAGAAGTTTCAGGTGGAGTCACCAGGGAGCAGACCTGGGGCCACGCAGCTTACAAAAATAAGAAACAGGTAAAGGCCAAGAGTATCTTCAGCATTTGGTGAAAAATGCTCCAGTGGTGGGCTGGGGACGAGGAGCAGGAAGAGGTAGAACTATACATTTTTATAGATGCCTCAAATGCAAGAATCAGAAGGAGCCAGGATTGGGAATGAAGAAGGCTGGATTTAGTTCCCAGTTTATCCTGTGAGCAGTCACTTCTTTCTAGGCTTCCGTTTCATCCGCCATAACACGGGGAAAATAATATCTACATCATTAGGCTGCTGGGCAGATTGGATTCACAGACATGTGGTGTCTGGTACAGGACAAATACCGTGCAAATGTCATTTTCCTTCTTGTGCTGTGCTAACTGAAGTATCACTGTCTTTCAGCTTACCAGAAGGTCTGAGCAGAAAGTCTCATCATTTTAAGTAGCAAAACTCTGGAGATTTAAGCTTTAGAGGGAAGCTTCCCCGATTTGAGGGGTGGCTGGCTGTGCCATCATGGTTCCTTTGGCCCAAGAGTCCCCATTCCCTTGAGCAATCTCCCTGCAACAGCTCCTCCTAGAGCCCACTGGCCTAAGGCCATGAATCCTGTGGTTCTCCTGTGGAGCAGCTGCAACTGGCTATGATATACAGGGAAGTTGCCTAAATACTAAGGGAGTGCAGAAAATGAATCAAGAGAGTGACACTCAGGCCCAGTTTATCCTTTGATCTGAGTGTGGGATCCACA
>NW_022313800.1:3389-4284 GCF_002776525.5 Piliocolobus tephrosceles
TGGAATTTGGTCTTTGGCCATGACATATATGCATACATATATCCGTAAATTCTAGTGTTGGCCTTCATGGGTGGGGAAGTGGAAAGAATTCTTACCAGCAATGAATGGGCCTAGCATTCTCATTTCTGAAATGACCAACACACCATCATAATGAAGCTCCCTTTTCTCTGTAGCACTGCATTCAATACCCTATGGCCCAGGAAACAGAAAGACTTGACCTCTGAATATTTAGACTGCCCAGAAATATGCCACCTACTACCGCATACAAAAAAGCAGGATGCATACCAGGGAGGCGACGTGGTATTTTGGAAGGTCTATGGGCTTTGGAATTAGATAAATCTGGGGTATGAATTGAAGTACTGCTGCCTATTTGTTGTGTGACTTCAGTCAGATACTGTAACTTATCTAAGCTTCAGTTTTTAACTTCTAAGATGAGAATAATAGACCCTAACATACGGAGTTATTATAAAGATAACATGAGCAAACTCATGGAAAGCTCCAAGCAATGTGCCCTCACCCAGAGGATACCCAATAAATGCAAATTTCTGTCTCCCACTGACCTCCATTGTCACATTGGCTGCTTCTTTCACCTTGGGAGTATTTTCCAGGGCACAGTTTTGAAACTACATTTTGGAGAACTTTTGACCTCATTTGAGTTCTTTCCAGAGTCTCAACCCACAGACCCACACCTCTCTTTCCTCTGAACGTTTAAAAAAATCTTCCTTCAAAAAGATCCTGGATACATTTCTGCCCAAATCCTGTTTTTCCCTTCCCTAAATATCATAAATGCCAATTTTCCTTATCTAAAATTTCCTGTCAAATTTATTTAATCAACTCATAAGTCCTTTGGGGCCTCCCTTGGTTCCAAAGTAGCAGTTTCCTTAGTCATTTCCTC
>NW_022313801.1:0-1549 GCF_002776525.5 Piliocolobus tephrosceles
TGTGTTTCTTTTACTTTCTAAGGAGAGCAGGAGCCTGGGGTCCAGGCCCAGGGTCCTGGCCTGCTGCTGTGGATGGAAACTGACACATGACAATAAACATGGCATTCCCTTTGGCCTGTGTAAACAACTGGCTTTTTTCTCCTTTTATGAGATGTGTGTAGTTCAGTGATCCCCACTAAAAATATTTTTATAATCTTTGCCCACAAAAGTGCTGAGAAAACCATTAGTACCCACCCGTAGATTGAGGTTTTAATCTCCTACTTAAAAAACTAAAACGGAGGACTGTTGCAGTTGTAGGCAAACATTTAATACACGCATTTGAAAGCATGAGACACAGTCCACAGACAGCATGCACTGGAGCTGGTGGGGCACATGGGCGGTGACAGGTGCTTGCTGGTTAGGTATTAATGTCAATAATACTTTCATAAAGTGCTGATAAATAACTTAAGTGTTGCAAAAACAGTCCATGGTGAGTCCAGGATGTAGGCACATGCAGGCAGGACTGGGTCAGACGCTCCAGGGCTGCACGTGCTCTAGCTGGCCTGAGTCCGACACATCGTAGCTGGCCTTGTACTTGGCCAAGATCTTCATGAGGGGCCGCAGCTTGAGCCACCACTGTTCTTTGGGAATCCTGTGCCTGTGGAGGGAAGGGGGGACAGCAGTGAGGCTGAGAGATGCCACGACCAGCACAGTGAGTGGTCTTGCCAGAAACACGGGGTTTGTAGGGTCGGCTGAATGAACTAGATGGTAAAGCCAATTTCAGGGTCAAATGAAACCATTGTTTTTATATTTCTAAAAATTCTTCCCAAACACCTAGTGGTGGTTTCTTATTGTTGTTCTTTTGAGACAGAGTCTCACTCTGTCCCCAGGCTGGAGAGCACTGGTGCAATCTCAGCTCACTGCAACCTCTGCCTCCCGGGTTCAAGTGATTTCTCCTGCCTCAGCCTCCTGAGTAGCTGGGACTACAGGTGTATACCACCACACCCGGCTAATTTTTGTATTTTTAGTAGAGATGCGGTTTCACCATGTGGGCCAGGCTGGTCTTGATTCTCTTGACCTTGTGATTCACCCACCTAGGCCTCCCAAAGTGCTGGGATTATAGGTGTGAGCCACGGTGCCTGGCCAAGACCTAATATTTTTTAACTGAGCTTCAGAAAAGCTAGTTCTTCAAACCCCTGAATGAGATGCCAAAAGCAACAGCAATGGCCATTCCCCTGTCCTGTACTCACATTGGCTGTGTTTGCTAAGGCAATAAAACTCCGATTTACTCAAAATCCGTTTGCTTCTTCAGCTCTGCCACAGGTTGAAAAATAACATTTCTTTTGCTTATTCACTGAGGTGTAAGAAACATCCATAGCTAAATTAGCAAAAGAAAATTGATGTAGAGAGAATCAGTCAGTTCTTCAAAAAGACAAACAGAATGGAACTATTCACATCACTGTTTTTGTAGACTATCATTCTTGTAAGTCGGACATGGGCAGTGATAATGGTTTGCCCTAATAAAAGCACACATCTGGTATGACTGAAGAAAGCTGAGGGGGGGGTGGGG
>NW_022313801.1:1649-3917 GCF_002776525.5 Piliocolobus tephrosceles
GAAGAAAGCGGAGGGGGGGTGGGGGCAAGAAAGATGCTGGCACAAATAGCCACTCAGGAATGAGTGGGGACCAGCCACGTTGGAACCATTAACAAGAGTATTATACAAAATGTCATGTTTTTTTAAACTTTTCAGTTTATCTAAAGATTTGTTAGAATATGTAACTTACAAAACTGATTTAAGGAAAAACATGCATAGTTCTACAAACATGAACAATTCATTCAGCAGCCAAATCTTCCTCAAAACTGGAAGCACTGATGGAGTCACAAGGAGGTTCTCCTAACAAACATCCAAAAAATAGAAGGCCCCACTTAAACTGTGAGGGAAACTGTGGGCTGATGCTCAGGATCTCCGGAGCAAAAAGCCTGCACAAAAAAACTTCAGGTTGAATCTAGCAGTGATAAAAGAGAACATGTCACCCACGCCCAAGCTGACCTTATCCCAGAAATCCAAGGTTGGTTAAATAGCAATGCTCAGAGACCAGCACGAGTTAGAACATCACACGCAGCTCAGTACTGAAGAAGGAACCAGCACCCTACTTCTCCCCAATAGGACACCAGTTTCCCCAAGGCAGACTGCCTCCCTCCCCGGACCCCTTATCTCTGCACTGGGCCTCCTTGAGTTTTGCAGTAATCCACTCCACAGCTCTGGCAGAGATTTTGATTCCAAAGTTTCTATCAAATGCAGAGGGTGCCCCACCCTGTTGGTGGTTAGAGTCATATGAAATATCAGTTATACAGTAACACTTTGCTGTTCAATAGAAATGATGATTTCTATTTCACAGAATTCACGTTTTTATTTCTAGGTCTTTACGGATAGCTGGAACAGAACAAAACAAAATCTGTGTTTCCTGTAGCCTGAACTCAGCCTGTTAAACAAAAGTGTCAAGTGTTCCCCCTGCCCAATAAGAGGAGGATTTTAATAAACGGAATGAGTCAACTAACAGTCTCCAACATTTTAAAATCTTCAATCAGGATTTCATAAACTCATCTGGGGTGGGGATGGGTCGCAGCTTTAAGAATCTGATAACCGTTGTGGATTCTTTAACAAAATCACACATACGCCTACTATTTCATCATCATTTCAGGGGATTCATCAGCTCTCTGGAATAAATTCACGGGCTCTGGTTTAAAAGTATAAAGAATAGGAGGTGGTGAGGAAGGAGTGTGTGCGAGTTAGGAATGCTGGACCGCTGTGTCCCAGGCTCAGCTCACAACAGGCATGTGCCTGCATGCAGCTCATTCCAGGTCATTCTGATTTGGGGGTGAGTGTCAAGTATATTACATGTCTGATAATCCATTTTAAATCTTAGGAAGCTCCAGTTTTTAACTTGATGAAGTGTTTAATTTGAATAAGCATTTCCAAGTAATGGGGTTGTCACTGTTTTCGTGAAAGCTGACAGTTCCCTAAAAATCCCCATTACTCAAACCTCACCAACAAAAGAATCCTAAAGCTGGTGATGTCTGGCATGACTTAAAAGTTTAGATGTTTTGGCTGGGCACGGTGGAGATCACGCCTGTAATCCCACCACTTTGGGAGGCTAAGGTGGGCAAATCACCTGAGGTCAGGAGTTTGAGACCAGCCTGGCCAACGCGGTGAAACCTCATCTCTATTGAAAATATAAAAATTAGTTGGGCATGGTGGTGAGCGCCTGTACTCCAATTGACTCAGAAGGCTGAGGCAGGAGAATCTCTTGAAGCTGGAAGAGGTGGAGGTTGCAGTGAGCCAAGATTGTGCCATTGCACTCCAGCCTGGGCAACAGAGCAAGATTCTGTCTCAAAAAAAAAAAAGTCTCCCAGCTAACTGGGTGTATACGTATACTCCAGATTGTTTTGTTGTATAGTGACAACATATCAGACACAAAATACGTCACAACAAACTGACACAGGATGTTGATTTCACCTAACCCCAGCTAACAGGGAGTGATGAAATCTCGTATTGTCTTGCTCTGTCCCATCCAGAACGCGAGTCATCCCTGTGCCCTAAAGTCTCCATGCTGTGGAGACTGCCCCTGAGTCACTCAGTAGCCACCTTGGTTATCAGATGGTTATCCGTACCCCCCTCATGTATACAGGGGGCGGGTACTATCCCCAGTTTCAGGCACCCACTGGAGTCTTTGGACACATTCCCTGAGGCTAAGAGGGATGACTGTACTTCCTTTTTCCTTCATAAACATCAGATGCTAATTAGAGAAGTTATTGTGAGATATCTAAAAGAGTAAGACAATAAAGGAAAAATTTTAGTTGTCTAAATGCGGGCAAGTCTTTA
>NW_022313801.1:4017-9248 GCF_002776525.5 Piliocolobus tephrosceles
TAAGATCAGCCCTGGTCTCTCACTCACCTGAGCACAAGGCCCCTCTGGATGGTGGTCTTCATTTTCTCCGTCAGGTGCTCCACACTGGACTGGAAAATAGCATTTTGTTAATCACACAATAAACTTATGCTAAGCACCTACTGTGTGCCCAGCCCTGCAGGGCGGGAAGTGCCAACCACGCATGGTGGTGAGCATGGCCAAGGAGGCTGCAAGCTCTCACTGCTTGGGTCTCGGGGAGCCTCCCCTAGGCACGGAGAGCACGTCTGCAGTGATGAATGCTGAGCGCAGGGCACGGTGTGCAGCCCTCATGGGGGCCACTCGAAACACCTTCCGGAATCCACACAGTCCCTCTTAAGATGATAATTCCATGACTGGCCTAGTGCTCATTCATGGCTCTATTGCTGCTTATTTATTTTCATGACGATGTTCTCTCGGCACTCTCAGAGGAAAAGAGCGACCTGTGACCTTTCTATGGAATCTCCTGTGACGACCTGATGAACAGTGTCTGACCAAAGAATTTTGTAGAGTCTCATTCACACAGATTTCTTAAGGAACAGATTGTCTTAGAAAAGAGTAACATCCTATATCAGATCTTGGGAGGATTACAAGAGGGAGATAATTCTCTAATGAATCATCCTAAGAAAATGGAGATTTTTTACATCTAATCAATCTGTCACTGGGCACGGTGGCAGAATTTCACAAAGTAGGAGGCTGGGTGCAGTTGCTCACACCTGTAATCCCAGCTCTTTAGGAGGCCAAGGCGGGTAGATTGCCTGAGGTCAGGAGTTTGAGACCAGCCTGGCCAACATGGTGAAACACCGTCTCTACTACAAATACAAAAATTAGCCGTACATGGTGGCGGGTGCTGTAGTCCCACCTACTTGGGAGGCTGAAGCAGGAGAATCACTTGAACCCAGGAGGCTGAAGTTGCAGTGAGCTGAGATTGTGCCACTGCACTCCAGCCTGGGTGACAGAGCAAGACTCCATCTCAACAACAACAACAACAAATCATAATTTCTCTTCTTAAACTCTTGCCAGCTTGAATGCTGGTGAGGCAGGATCTTTGGACAGATTTCTGAAATACACTCATGAGTCACATAACAGGGGGATGTGTTCTGAGAAATGCATTGCTAGGCGACTTGAGCCTTGTGCAAAAATCCTACAGTTAACTCTCACAAACCCAGGAGGCAGGGCCTGCCGCACACCTGTTGTTCCTGGCTACAAACCTGAATGTCTAGCACTGTTGAATACTGCAGGCAGTTGTGTATCTAAATATGTCTAGATGTAGAAAAGCACAGTAAAAAACATATATATATGTATATAATATATATATTTAATATATATAATCTTTCTATAAAAGATAAATAACAGTGCACCTGTTTGGGGCAGCTCCAGTATCATCTTAAGGGACCAACCGCTGACAGAAACATCGCGATGCAGTGAATGACTCCACAAGTATTTAATTTCACACAGTGAAGAAATTCGTGATTCACATGTCACATAATTAGTGACAACACCAAGGCCCTTTTTACTTGATCTATTTGGCTCAGAAACAAGTAACATCCTAACCTTTTAAAACACAGTGGTGCCGGGCATGGTGGCTCACGCCTGTAATCCCAGCACATTCGAAGGCCAAGATGGGCAGATCATGAGATCAGGAGTTCGAGACAAGCCTGACCAACATAGTGAAACCCCATCTCTATGAAAAATACAAAAATTATCAGGGCATGGTGGCATGCACCTGTATTCCCAACTACTCGGAAATCTGAGGCAGGAGAATTGCTTGAACCTAGGAATCGGAGGTTGCAGTGAGCTGAGATCGTGCCACTGTGCTCCAGCCTTGGTTGCAGAGCAATATATAATATTATATATTTATTTATATAACTAACTAAAGACAATTGTTCAAGTTGCATTTTATCTACCAAGGCCTGTCATCCTGCATGGAGTTTAACAACTTTGAACACTGCAGGGTCCAGGCCTAGGATTCTGCTGTGCCGTCAAAGCAGAAGCAGACCCCAGGGTCAGTGACACCCTTCCTTAAAAGAGCCACAGATGCCAAGAAACCACGGCCGTGTCTGTCTCAGTTTAGAGGCAGATGCAGCATCAGAGGTCTCAAGATTTTAAAAACGCTGCAGCAAGCTTCAGAGACAGTCACAGACGTGGGTGGTGACTGTCAGCAGAGGCACTCAAATTGTTTGTGACAGAAGTGAGAAAACATTAACTACAGAACATACTACATCAAAAAAAACAAGCTTGTGTTTCACTCACGAGACTAGAAGGTGTCCTCAACCAGGCACGTCCGCCATCACCTGACACTTGGGAGACGCACCTGGGTGATGCGAAGGGCATCAAGCATGGCATTTTCTGTAGCACCTCCGTCTCCATGCCCCCTTGAAAATCAAACCACCCTAGACACGATGTTTCACTCCACAGCACCGACAGGATCCAAAGGGGATGGTCCCACAAGGCCAGCCCCCGTCACATACCTGCAGATCCCTGATGCCGAAGGGCTCTTCGAACATGTTTACAGCATCGGCTCCGGCCGCAAGCCGCCCATGTTGGCCAGGTAGCCACAGTAGCCGCCCATGGACTTGATGATGAACATGCGCCACTTGGTTCTGCTGGCAGACTGCTGGATGTGGTCAGTCACTCCAGCCCAGGGTGCACCCACCATCCCAGAGCTACCCGATGGGTGAGTGCAGCAAGGCCCCCTACTGTGCCTGAGCATGCGGTCCCAGCATCGCAGAGGTGAAGGGTGTGCAGCAGCCGGGATGTGCCCTCGGAGTGGGTGTGAACATGCCCCCACCCCACCCCACCACGGCAGCCACCTGGAGGTGACCTTGATGACCTGTGGTGGGGGCTTGGCCATCTGCCACTCCCTTCTCCCAGGCCCCAAAGGAGGAGACTGAAAAGATGACCCCACAAGCCAGCTCACTCCACGCTGCTCTCTGACTGTCCCTGCTGAAGCAGCTTTCACCAGACACAGACAACATTAGGTGTGAGCTGAGAAGTTAGAGGGCTGTCACCTGCCAGCTTAGTCCACGGGGACAGCTGTGATCTTCTATTTTCTTCTGCTAAAGCTCCCTGCGATTTTAGAGCTGTGGCCATGTTCCATCCATCGGTGAATGTTATGTATGTAGAAATTCTACTCAAAGGCAGACGGTGGTTCTTAGATCCAGTCACCTGGGGAAGTCTTTCAGATGCGTAGGCATCAGGTCCCAGAGTGAAATGTCTGCCATCCGTCCTCCACGAGGAACCAAACTCAGCGGGGAGAGAAACAGCAGAGAAATGCATCGGCCACCTTTCCACCCATACACCAGTCCGGGCTGCAGCGCCCTCTCCTTGGACTCTGCAAAGTCTCTGCCTGGGCCTTAGCTCCCACCCCGGCACCCTGCAATCTGTTCACACAGACTGGAGACCCATCTATGAAAAACGTTAATCTGATCCAGTCATTCAAAACCCTTTGCTCACTTCAAGTACACGTCAAGCCTTTCTCGGGAATCCCTGGCCCCACCTACTTCTGACACCAGGTCCCACTCTAGCTCCAGCCACCCCAGGTCCTCCTGGGGCCTCTGGATATGCTGGATGCTGTGTGCATCACATTCAGGCACAGTGGTGGGCGGGAGAGCGGCCCCCAAAGGAATCCTGGTCCTAATGTCTGAAACCTGAGAATGTTCTCTCATGCGGTGATAAAGGTGGATCCTGAGGACTACCCAGGTGGGCCCTAAGTGCCACCACCTGCATCGGTAGATGAGGGGTGCAGAGGCTGAAGGCCCTAGAGCAGGATGCTGCACACCCATATGTGAGGAGGCGGAGCCAGGGAACAAGGCGTGCAAGGCCTGCAGCTCTGGGCACCTGAATGGGCCACGAGGGACTCTCCTGGAGCAAACACTGTGGCCTCAACCCATGGCTCCTGCCCTCCAGAGCTGTGTGAGAGTATTATTTTCCAGCCCCAGGTGTGTGGTCAGGGTCACAGCGGCCACGGGACACACACAGGCACCTTCCTCAGCTCTGACCCAGAGGGAAATGTCATTTCCTGACAAAAACACCGCCTGGTTTCTAGGATGGCAAAGTTCCCTCTGTCAGGGCCTCTCAGGGCACCCCATGTCCTCTCTTCATAGAAATCACCCCGGTGTCTCTCCCTACAGTTACCTTGTGGTTACTTGACTTGCAGTCCTCACTAGGCTGCAAATTCCATGAGGGCAGGAACTGTGGGCTGGATTCACACCACTGCACCATCAGCAGGACCTGGCCGAGCCCCCACAGCAGGCACTCAGGAAATGCTTGTCTCTGAATGACATAAGCAAAGTATTCTCCAGCCAGCCAGCCAGCCGTCCGTCCGTCAATCTGTCCTGGTCAAGGGTTGATCCTGCAGGATTCCCTAACCGGCCTCCATGGGACTCAGCCAAGAGTAAAAGCATGAAGTGGGGGTGTGGACTTGAGACTGGGAGCCACATGAGAGTCTATACACCAAAGTTTAACACCTACTGGGAAATTTTCACTTGAGTACTTCAGATGAAATTTAAAAGCGCACTTTGTTGAATAAACACAGGCTTGATTAAACCATTCCAACCTATACTTCATTTCTTTGGCAGATTCTTTTCCTCCCAAAATAATTGGTTGATGTATTCAAAAGTGAACATGGGCTCTAGTTAGAGGGCCACTTTGCATTGTGTAGAAGCCGAGATGGGTAGAGAAACAGACAATAGGAAGAATTTCCATCTTTGTGCTTAGGAAGGACAGAGAACAGAAACCTGTCAAGGGTCCAAAGAGCCCACAACTGCCTTCTTGAAGGGCCAGTGCAGAATTCTGAGGATTTCACTGTTCCACCTGTACTGGGTCTCGCTCTAATTGCGATCTAAGACTTAAGATGCCGTAAGGCTTTAAGACTTGCCCTTTGTCTTAGACAATCCCGAGCATGAGAAGGAAAATGTGGGTGGGGCATCAGGACTCCCAGAGGCACAAAGCCTCATGGGTTATTTTTCCAATTGAATCTCCCCTGCAGCCCACATTGAGGTGGGGAATTACTGTCACTCATTCAAAGAATGACATCAACCACTTAATGACAAAAGAATTCTGTGGGTAAGCAGCTCTCCCAAGAGGCTGATTTTTGCCTGAGCGTGTCCGAGTTCTGGTCGTGAAAGGCTGCCTCTGTGGGTGCATGGAACAGCACAGCCCTGACACCTGAGCCACACCCCCGACCGTGTGCTCCTCTGAGTGTAAACGCAGTG
>NW_022313801.1:9348-15062 GCF_002776525.5 Piliocolobus tephrosceles
ATCTGAAGCCTGAATTAGCTTCTCAAAATAGCAAGTCACTCTGACGGTGCCTCAGGCAATTAGTCAAAGTAGCACTGACAAGAAGGCAGCTGATCCCAAGCGTGGCCCTGCGTGGACAGCAGCTGTGAGTGGCACTCATCAGGCAGAGCGTGTGACCTCAGCCATTCTTACCACACAATGGGATGTGCCCGGCAGACACAACTCCCTGCAAGGGCACACACACCATCTTGCTAGAAAATTCCCCAAGGAGTCCCATGGGAGCGAGACCCCAGGCTACAGTTCAAATACCACCAGCACTTTGCCCAATGGGTGTGTTGTTAAGAAACATAAATTGGTGGTGAAAGATAAGATGGCGTTTGCTACAGAGTTAAGCAAAAGACACTGACTTCTCTGTGAGAACCACCTTGCTCTGTGAATCTGCATGGAGGCCACTCTTCCCATGACTGGTATCCCTAACAGCAGCCGAGCCTCTGCTGATGTCAGTGGCCAGATGCGGCAGGGGGTGGGTGTCCCATCCCTGCTACAGCAAGGGACCTGCAGCAAAGCACAGCCACTGGCCTGGGTAGTCCTATGCTGCATACAGGGTGCGAGGGTGGAAGCACGTGTGGACATCTACAAGGTGCTAAAGGAGAGCAAAGCCAGCGATGGCCAGACCCTAACGGCATTCAATGAACAGGAGTCAAGCACGGGGCCCAAGGAAGTCCAGGGAATGAGCCGTTGCCAACCTCTGCAAAGAAAGCCCATCACCAGGGAACGTGACAGGGAGAAACCCAGGAGAGAGATGGCCCTCAGCTCGAGTGGGAGGCACAGGAGGCTGCAGCCGACATCACGGCTCCTCCACTCCCTTCCCTGGAATGGAACTCAATTCTGAAGGAAGACCCAGAACAGAACTGCTGTTTTCCAAGGTTCTGTGCCAAGCTGAACTAAGGAGTTCAACTGGGCTGGGAGTTTTCATCGCAAACGCTGGAGCTGGTTTGGACGTGAACATCTAAGGTAAAGGCCAGTGGCTGTTCTTCAGGAGGCACCAGGTAGCCCCACATGCCAAGGTGGCCACCATCCAGTCTGCAGCTGAGGACCCTCTCTGGGTCAGCTTATCAGGGATAGGAGGGGCCACCATGCGGGTGGTGTCAGCACCACGCCCATGACCAGAAGAATCCACTCCTCCCAAAGCACATGTTGGAGAAACTGCCTGACGAGGAGGGCATGATTACGGCACTCTAAAGAAACTCTCGTCTCACCAGGAAGGCTGGAGTTACAGGGAGGAGACCCCGGGGGCACGCTCACCTCTGACATCTCCTTAAAAAAAAGCCACTTCCTAAAAAAAAGGCACTCACATCAGACACTTCTTAAACCTGCCTTCCCGCAGGTGCCCAGGGACATCCCCATGCCAGCCTCGTCTTCCCAGAACGCCAGCAGGGCTCAGGCAGCCAGCACCTGAGCAGCTGGAGAAGCAACCTCTGGGTGAAAACATCATCCCAGGCAATATTTCCCGCAGCCCCTCAGCAAGAAAAACAGAGGTGGGACAGAACCGAGGGCCAACTCGAGGCTGGGGAGCCACAGACCCGCACAGCACAATCATCAGACATGCTCTGCTGTGGACAGAGCCCAGCTCAGGGAGAGGCCAGCACCGAGATCCTCATGCCGGCTTGATGGGCCAGCGTCCTCCAGGGCTGCAAGTCTGTGGTCACAGCTTCAGAATCGGGTTCCACAATCTTCCGAAATCAAAGACACACCACATTGTAAAGCTGCCAGGACAGAAGGGCCCAGGAGCACACTCAGAGGAAGATCAGGCAGAAACCCCACACACAGCACACACGTGTGCATGCTTACTCCACACATGCCACCCCTTCACAGAATACCATACAAACGCATCGATGCACTCAATACACACCCTCAAATACACTCACAAATGTCATGCGTGTACACACTCCACACGCCCTCAAATAGACACGACACACGCATGAACATGCTCACTCCACACACACCTGCTAAATACACTCACCACCCATGCAAACATGTGACGCACGTGCACACTCATTTCAGATATCACACCCCTCACCAAGTACACAGGTGCACACATACCCAAGTCCAGAACCCGCAGACTCCACAAGCTTTGGTTTCCCGCACTGTATCTCTCATCACATAAGATCTGCACACAGGTGTCACTTACTGACATCTAACACCCGGGGAGGCCCTTAGACAGAACTGCCGTAACAAGTCGGCTTCATTCAGGCATTCATCACCAGCCTCCTGAAGTCACCTCCTATCCCGACGGGGTGGGGGACCGAGACCACAGATGTCACTGGGCTTACAGATCCCCAGGCTGGTCACCCAGCGAAATCAGGAGGGCTTGGCCACGGCCCGGGAGGGAGACGGCAACTGTCACAGGTATACGGAACATGGGTCCTCATGTCCATACAGCGTCACCTACGACAGCGTCAGGTGAAAGCCAGCGGTTTGGCATACCTGGGATAGACAGTCCTGGAATTACAAGGGAAGCTTTTTACTTCTCCCCTCTGAACACATGAGGTCCATGGTCCCCCGGACATCAAACCATGGGAATCGGAATCGGAGACTCCTTGACCACCTGAGGACCACCAAGAGGACCCACACACCTGCAGGGACAGCAGCACTGCACCTGGTCCACAGGGGAGCAAAGCAAACCCCACCTTTTGACAAAAATCATTTGCTTTGACTAAATCATTTGTTTTGATTACACTGACACTGGCAGCCTGAAGTGTGTATATATCGTCAAGCCCCCACATCTGCAGCGCCACCTGCAGGAGGAACACAAGCCCTTCGTCACTGGTTCTCACGATGGCCTGTGAGGTGGATGCTGGCACCTTCTCAACTCCCAGTGGAGAGGAGAGGAGGGAAGGCCAGGGCCAGGGTCAGAGCTGGCGTGTCAGGAGGGTCAGGGTTCAAACCCCATCCGCCTCACAAAGCAGCCCTGACCGTTCCAGTGACTTCTAGCATCAGCCTTAAAATCTACCACAGTTACCAGTAATTCTGAGTGTTGTTCCTTCTGACGTCTTAAGCAAACATTTTGTTAGAAAGATTTTGCCAAATCTGCTTTCAAACTCCTACGTTATGAAACGTCTAATGAAAACCTGAGCTATGAAACAAGGTACATGTTTAAATGAATCTCAAACTGACTAGCATGAAGGAAGTTGTAACTTGAAGTGAAAAATATCTCCTAAATGACATCAGCCAAACTTATCTTCAATCATTACTGATTCCATATGATTAATGAATTATACAGCATCATCTACAGAGAGGAACTTAAAACCATTATTGCACATTTCAGCACAACCAAATTTCTGCTTTCATAAGCAGCATGGGCGTCTCTGGAGAGGACTTTAATTGGGACTACAAGGCGCACGATGGTGGTAAGAGGTTTCATGCCAGCTGTTCTCCAAGGTGCGATACAGAGACACCACTAATCTCGAAGACACCCCTTTATAACAAGACGACGAGAGACGACATAGACAGAAGACTGTAAATATTTAAAATGAGAAACAATACAAGGAAAGAATGTGATCAGTTACCATTTACACTCTCAGAAAAAACTGCTCTCTCTTTTGGGATGAATAAATAAGAATATGACATTTCTAGGCTTTTTCTTTTTTTATATATATATTTTCCTTTCTGAGACAAAGTCATGGCTCTGTTGCCATGACTGGAGTACAGTGGAGCAATCACAGCTCACTGTAGCCTGAAACGATCTTCACATCTCTGACTCAAAAGTAGCAGGGACCACAGGCATGCACCACCATACCCAGCTAAATTTTCTGTTGTTAGAGAGATGGGGTGTCTTGCTATGTTGTCCAGGCTGGTTTTGACCTCTTTGGCCTCAAGTGATCCGCATGCCTTGGCCTCCCCAAGTGCTGCAAATACAGGCATCACCCAGCCTGACAAACTTTTTCTTAATCCTTTAACAACTATGCCACATTCAGAGAAAGAATAACAATTAGTGAGAAGAAACTTGGAGAAGCAATCTGTTGATACAAAAATAAAATCGTACCAATTTGTCATTTTTAAATTGGAGTTTAAAACTATTAACATAGCAAGAAAAAAGATAGCTGAAATTAGGTTTTACAAAGAAGTCCAATAGACAATGATACCAATTGTATATTTATTTCTAGATTTTAGAAAGTCAGTCATAGCCAACTGCTCCAGTTTTGTTGCCACAGATGCAAGATTCAATCAAAAGGTACGTGAGAACCTGCGTCAGGGTGCGGCAGGAAATCCCATGCACACCGAGCATGCATATGAAGAAATATTTTTCCCAAATCTATTTTCCAACATACACTTAAAGAGGTCCAGATATAATTTTCTCTCTCCCCACAACCTGCGTGAGGTCCACGTTATCCTAGTATTCGATAAAAAGGCTCACAGGGAAAAGGTAAGAGTGACGATCAGGCAACCCACGCAGGGCCCGGTAGACGCTCTAGTAGAAGGGACGCTGCACAGGCAGGGCTGTGGGTGTACCCTAGCTAACCTCATGGCACAAGCAGCCGAGGCTCTACAGATTCGATTGACAGAGTTAGTGGAAAACTCCATCGTAACACCGGGAGACTCTGTGTGGATAGATGTACCTGCTTCAAGAGATGCATGAACTGTCCTTAATCAACACATGAGATTCACTAAGAGATACTTTTGGATTTAGCCTAAGAGAACGATGTTTTATTGGAAAATAGACATTCCAGCAAATGCATTTCTGTAAGACTCTCTACCTATTTTCACTGGGAGGGGGGAGGGAGGGACGTAATTTACCTGCAAGGGTTGGAAACAAAGACATTACTGCGGACATGAGCGTTGCCCACCCCGGGAACTGCTGCACCAGGAGGCAGGGTTCAAACCCCATCTGCCTCACAAAGCAGCCCTGACCGTTCCAGTGACTTCTAGCATCAGCCTGAAAATCTATCACAGTTACCAGTAATTCTGAGTGCTGTCCCTTCTGACGTCATAAGCAATCATTTTGTTAGAAAGATTCTGCCAAATCTGCTTTCAAAATCTTACGTTAGGAAATGTCTAATGACAATCTGAGCTATGAAATAAAGCGCACATTTAAATGAATCCCAAAATAACTAGCACGAAAGAAGCTGTAACATGAAGTGAAAAATATCCTCTTCATGACACCAGCCAGAATTATCTACAATCATTACTGATCCCATATGCTTAATGAATTCTACAGCATCATCTACAGATAGGAACATAAAACCATTAGCTGAATGCACATTTCAGCACAACCAAAGTTCTGCTTTCAGAAGCAGCACGGGCGTCTCTGGAGAGGATTTCAATTGGGACTACAAGGCGCACGACGGTGGTAAGAGGTTTCATGCCGGCTGTTCTCCAAGGTGCAACACAGACACACCACTAACCGCGGAGACACCCCTTTGTAACGAGATGACGAGAGACGAGAGACGATGTGGACAGAATGCTGTAAATATTTGTAAAGGAGAAACAATGCAAGGAAAGAATCTTATCAGTCATGCCCTTTACACTCTTAGAAAAAACCGATTTCTCTTTTGGGGTGATTAAATAAGAAAATGACATTTCTGGATTTTTGTTTTTGGTTTTCTGTACATTTTTCTTTCTGAGACAAAGTCATGGCTCTGTCGCCAAGACTGAAGTACAGTGGAGCAATCACAGCTCACTGTAGCCTGAAGTGATCTTCCCCCCTCAGACTCCAGAGTAGCAGGGACCACAGG
>NW_022313803.1:0-5545 GCF_002776525.5 Piliocolobus tephrosceles
TGTTTTTGTAGCATCTGCATGGGATATTTGGGGCTTGTAGTGAAAAAGGAAACATCTTCAGATTATACCTGATATAAATGATGAATTGATGGGTGCTGAAGAGTTGATGGGTGCAGCACACCAACATGGCACATGTATACATATGTAACAAACCTGCACGTTATGCACATGTACCCTAGAACTTAAAGTATAATTAAAAAAAAAAGAAAGAAAGAAACAGCTTTCTGAGAAACTGCTTTTGGATGTGTGCATTCGTCTCCTTGAGTTAAAACTTTTCTTTATTCAGCAGTTTAGAAACATTGTATTTTGAGAAACTGTGCAATGATATTTGGGAACACATTGAGGCCTATGGTGAAAAAGAAAACATCTTCTGATGGAAACTAGAAAGATACTTTCTGAGAAACTGCTTTGTGATGTGTGTATTCATCTCCGAGTTAAAGCTCTCTTTCAATTCAGCAGTTTGGAGACACTGTTTTGTATCCATTCTGCTAATGTACCTTTGGTAGCTCTTTGAGGCCAAAAGTGTAGAAGTGAATATCCCATTACAAAATCTAGAAGGAAGCTATGTCAGAAACTGCTTTGTGATGTGTGAAGTCATCTCACAAAGTTAAACATTTCTTTCAATCAGCAGTTTGCAAACAGTTTTTGTAGAAGCTGCACAGGAATATTTTGGATCTCACTGAGGCCTGTGGTGAAAAAGGAAACATCTTCAGATAAAATAAGAAAGAAGCTTTCTGAGAAACTGCTTTTGGATGTGTGCATTCATCTCACAGAGTTACAACTTTATTTCTTTTCAACAGTTTGGAAACACCATTTTTGTCCATTCTGTGAATGGACATTTGGGAGCTCATTGAAGCCATTGGAGAAAAAGGGAATATCTCAGTGTAAAAACTAGAAGAAAGCTGTCTGAGAAACTGCTTTACGATGTGTGCATTCATCCTGCAGAGTTACACCTTTCTTTTCATTCAGTAATTTGGAAGCACTGTTTTTGTTGAATCTGCAAAGGTATTTTTGGGATCCCTTTAAGGCCTTTTGTGAAAAAGAAAATATCTTCAGAAAAACTAGAAAGAAGCTTTATGAAAAACTGCTTTATGAAGTGTACATTCATCTCACAGAGATATGACTTTCTTTCTACTGAGCAGTTTGGATATACCGTTTTTGTCCATTCTGCAAATGGACATTTTGGAGCTCATTGAGGCCATTGGAAGAAAAGTGAATATCCCTGGGTAAAAACTAGATGGAAGCTATCTGAGAAATTGCTTTGTGAGATGTTCATTCATCTGGCAGATTTATGCCTTTTCTTTCAGCAGGTTGGAACCACTGCTTTTGTAGAATCTGCAAAGGGATATTTGAATGTGCTTTGATGCCTATGGTTAAAAAGGAAATATCTTCAGTTAATAGCTAGAAAGAAGCTTTCTGTAAAACTGCTTGGTGATTTGTGCTTTCATCTCAGAATTCAACCTTTCCTTCTATTCAGCAGAGTGGAAACCCCATTTTTGTCCATTCTGCTATCGGGAGAACCTGCCCCCGATAGTCAACGTGGGTTCTTTTCTATTTTGCTAAGCATCGGGTGGTCTGAGAAATATAGAGAAAGAGTACAAGAGAGAGAAATTTTAAGGCTCAATGTCTGGGGGAGATTTCACATGTCAGCATGTTCTGTGATGCCGCTGAGCTGTAAAACCAGAAAGTTTTCATTAGCGATTTTCAAAAGAAGTGGGAGTGTTTGAATAAGGTGTGGATAACAGAGATCATA
This sequence comes from Piliocolobus tephrosceles, assembly GCF_002776525.5. Taxonomy (NCBI): domain Eukaryota; kingdom Metazoa; phylum Chordata; class Mammalia; order Primates; family Cercopithecidae; genus Piliocolobus; species Piliocolobus tephrosceles. The sequence continues at coordinate 1,754 of NW_022313803.1, forward strand.
TTTTTCTCAAGGTAATAAAATATCCCAAAGCAAAAGGAGGCAGTGCAAGATTGCAGGACCACAGGATGGGACAAAATTAAAATTGCTAGTGAAGTTTTGGGCACATATTGTCATTGATCACATCTTATCAGTAGTTAGGTTTTGAGAGCAGATCACCTGTCTGACTAAAATTTATTAGGCAGAAATTTTCTCATCGTAATAAGCCTGGGAGTGCTATGGGAGACAAGGGCTTATTTTATCCCTTTGTCTTTGACCATAAAAGACAGTCGCCCACAGCAGTCATTTTAGAGGCCTCCCTTCAGGGGTGCATTCTCTTCCTCAGGGATGTTTCTTGGGTGGGAAAGAATTCAGCAATATTTCTCCTATTAGCTTTTGAAAGAAGAGAAATATGGCTCTGTTCTGCCCTGCTCCCTGGCACTCAGAGTGTAAGGTTATCTGCTTTGTTCCCTGAACATTGCTGTTATCCTGTTCTTTTTCCAAGGTACCCAGATCTCATATTGTTCAAAATACATGCTATTCAAACAATTTGTGCAGTTATTGCAATCATCACAGGGTCCTGAGGAGACCTATATCCTCCTCAGCTTATGAAGATGATGGGATTAAGAGACTAAGGTAAAGACAGGCATAGGAAATCACAAGGGTATTCATTGTAGAATCAATAAGTGTCCATGAAATCTTCATAATATATGTTCAGAGATTACAGTGAAGACAGGCATAAGAAATTATAAAAGTATTAATTTGAGGAACTAATAAATGTCCATGAAATCTTCACAATTTATATTCTTCTGCCATGGCTTCAGTCAATTCCTCCATTTGGGGTCCCAGACTTCCTGCAACATCTCTCCCTTTTGTTTTATATAAATGTGCCATGGCAATGAAGGCTTGTTTGTTCTCTTGATTTTGTCACAAGATTCTTTGATTGGTTCAGCATGCTAAAAACAAGCTGATTAAACAGAGAAACATAATTAGAAATTTTACTACAGTGGATCTCCCAATAGACTTAATCCAAGTTGTGAGGATTAAACCATAAAAATTTTGTGCTGCCTGATCTAATGCCTCAGCTACAGGCACAATGAACAAGTGAGTTTTAGAGGCTTCAAAAATTTGTTTCTTTAATTTAGTTATGTCTAATGATAAATTATCTTCCCTACCCAGAAGGTGTCCTTTGACCATTTCCTATGAATGATCTGTCTAGTTATAAGAATATGGGGTGATATAGGAATCAAAGGTATTTCAGTCACACTACATTTGCATGTGATGCTCAAGACTCACTACCCGATATGCAAGCCAAATAACAGACTGACTTAAATTATTAATTTGATTAGCCATTTTTTTCTCAATGCCTTGTTGAGAATTCCACATTTGGGTGGAAATGTCTTATCAATCATTAACAAAATGAGTCCTTTGAATAGATTGATGTAACGCCATTCTGGCATGATGGCCATTGCAGTGACTGTAATTAGGCCCATGATCACAACAATTAAAGTGAAAACAAATCTCTTAGATCTTTTGAGAATTTGCTCTAACATGTCATTAATTGAATGTATTGATGGGGAGGATTCTCAAGGTCTGGGCAAAGTTATCAGAATCCAGATTCCTTCTCAGCTCAAACCAACATTACACTTTTCCTGAAGTCAAAATTGTAGTTAATACAAGTGTATAAATGACAATTAATTTATTGGACAGTTTGATTGTTCATCCCAATTTTGATATTTCCCACTAGCAGCATGTAAGGTGGCTAAACACAACTCTGTATGCGAACCATCAAGTTGGAGGTAAATAAAGCAGAATATCTGGATCTATGTTGATACTGAGATGATGGTGGTAGTGGGGATAACACACGGAATAGTTTCCTCTTCCTGTACTTTAAGGCAAGGCAAGGCATGGCAATTCCCAATTCCCAAAGTTCTGGGTGTTCTGGGCTCAGAATGGGGAGTATCATATGAGGCCTCAGGAGGTAATGCCTTTATCTTCCCATTTTAAGGGAAAGAATGAGCTGTGCCTCTTATGCAAAGTAGAATGATGATTATCGTTCTCCCTATAAGAAATAAAATAAGTAGCCTCCAGGCACTCCTGTTTGCCAGAGAAGCAATTGTTTTTAAATAGCCCTTTGGTGCACAGTCTATTACTAAACCATATGAGTCTTTTTTAAAATATTACTGCTTGTGAGTTAACACAATCTTCCCAAATTAAAGTTTTAGATCGGCCCTCAAATTTTTAGGGCATGGTTTTCCTGGAGGTTTATATTGAAAGTATGATGTATCTCCCATTACTCCCTCTTTCATTTGTTTTAAAGGAGAAAGGGAGAGGCCAGAGACCAAATATTCTGGTTTCTCTGTGGCTGATTTATCCGGAAAATAAGCAGCCCAAACTTGAGTTTCCAGATGGATACAACCAGGTGCATGACTGACGCACAGATGGGGGTATTTATAACCCATGGTAACATTAAATGCAGTGCCTTCTTCTCCTGGTTGAGCAGGACAAAAGTCATCTGTAGCTCCAGGCATCCACACATTATTATTAGTGTAGATTTCCGCAGGAGCATCCATCAGGGTGAGAGGTCAGATAAGTGGAGGAAAAGGGACATAAGCCCAATAAGAATAATTATGTGTAGCAAGTAAATCAGTGTGAGAGAAAACTGGTGAGACAGAAAGTATAAGGAGGAGAATTATTAAATAAAACCCATTGTAAGCCAGATTGAGTACTGAAGGAGGAAGGGAAAAACAGAGGGATGTTATTTTCAGGCTAATACAAACGGTGGGATACTTAGGTGTGTAAGGAGAAAAAGTAAAAGAATTAGAAGTGGGATTAGTTAAATGGGTCTCCATTGCCATCAGAGAGGATTGAGTCAGACCCATTGTGATTTAGTGTGCCTGCTTCTGAGGAGTTGGCACATCTGAGGGCGGTCTCTGACATGGGTGTCTTTTCCCTGTAGTTTTCATTGTCAGTATTCATCCAAAGCTTGAGTGCCCTGGTGGGTACCCAGAGAGTAGATTGATGCTTTGCCAGTGAAACACAAGCATACCCTCTTCCCCACGTTATACTTGTGCCAGGTTCCCAAGTATTGGTTTGGGAGTTTTTTCATAACACTGGCTTACCTTTGTTTGGGGATAATTTTTAGTCCGTATAATGGCATTTGGTGGCAGTTAGATTATTGTCTTTAGAAACATTTAAAAATTTTAAAGTAAACAATGCCAAATGTGATTGGGAGTAGGGGATAGTTAAATCATGCTTTTGTTGTTCAGACCATTTGGACAATTGGGTTTTTAAAGTGCGATTGTCCCGTTCCACCACAGCCTGTCCCTGAGGATTGTAAAGGATTCCAGTAATATGGCAAATTCCCCACTGTTTCATAAATAAAGCAAAAGCCTTACTAACATATCCAGGTACGTTGTATGTCTCTATTTGATATGAAAGCCCTACAACTGCAAGGCAAGATTACAGATGTTTTTCATCATGGGCCATGTCTTCTCCTGTTAGCAAGTGGCCCAAATTAAACCTGAGAAGGTATCTATGGAAAGATGTACATATGACAGTCTGCCAAAGAGCTAACATGAGTCACATCCATTTGCCATAAAGCATTAGGAGTTAGGTCTCTGAGATTAACACCAGGTTCCTGATTTGGTAGTACAAAGACCTGGCACTGAGGGCAACTGTCAGCAATAAACTTAGTCTGTGTCCGGGTAGGGGCAAATTTATCTTTTAACCCAGCAGCATTGACATGAGTAACATTATGGAACTCCTGAGTTTCTTGGGTGGTAAAAGAGACCAAACCGTTGACTTTCTGGTTAC
>NW_022313804.1:0-1373 GCF_002776525.5 Piliocolobus tephrosceles
TTGTGTCATCTTTTGTTGTGTCATCTTTTGTTGTGTCATCTTTTGTTTTGTCATCATTTTTATTTTTATCATTTTTATTTTTATCATTTTCATTTTGATCATTTCCACTTTTATCATTTTCATTTTGATCATTTCCACTTTTATCATTTTCATTTTGATCATTTTCATTTTGATCATTTCCACTTTTATCATTTTCATTTTTATCATTTCCACTTTTATCATTTTCATTTTTATCATTTTCATTTTGATCATTTCCACTTTTATCATTTTCATTTTTATCATTTTCATTTTGATCAGTTATTTTTTTTTCTTCTCTTTTTTTCTTTTTTTTGTGAGTTTTTTTTTTTCTTTTTTCTTTCATCAGATTGACTTGGAAATTTCAAATGATAGAATTCTCCATCAGAATATAAAGTTGGTATATAATTATAATTAGTATTTTTTTTTTCTGATTCCCCACCTAATGAGTTTTCAAATAATATATTTGAGTTTTCTATATTTTCTTTAAAGGCGGCATCTTTTTCTATTAATGGGTTTATCTTTACATCTTAAAAAAAAAAAAATATATATATATAGTTATGCACATACAAATATAGAACAGCAGTAACAAACTAAAGATATGGATAAAACTATGATAGTAATTAATATAATATTTATTACTATCATAATTATTACATGATTAAAGATGTATATATATATATATATGTATGTGTACGTATGTATGTTGTACCTTTTATATGTTCAACCATAGTGTTTATACTAAATCGAGTCGGTACATCCCTAAATGATGCTCTACTTAATTTTAAATTGTAGGCAATATGATCAACATTATATGTGTGTTGGTTTATTACTTCGTCCTTATTTTGAGGCAACAAATTTTCATCTGTTTTATTATTTCCGGAATCTTTAATTTCAAAAAAAAAAAAAAATATATACATATATATAAGTATAAATTAGTGAAAATTGCTCATTCAAATATTTATTAATCGAAAATAAACATATATTGTGTATTTGTCTTAATAATAATCAAATACCTAGTCCTAAAAAACTATAAAAATAAGATAAAATGTTAAAGGAATTTTCACTATTCTCTTCATTTTCTTTATTATCCATTTAAAAAAAAAAAAAAAAAAAAATGACTTAATTTAAATTGAAAACTAAATTTAAATCAAAAACTTAATGTTTTTTATTTTATTTTTTTTTTGAGGTGTCTTTTTTTATAACCATTTACATAAATGGAATCAAAAAAATTATAATTAATGTTATCACGGTTTTAATAATATTTTTATATAAAGCTGGGTGTTATTAAAGAAATAAAAATGTTAGCATTGAAACAAAGCCGAAATAAAGTCAAAAAAAAAAAAAAAAAAAAAAAA
>NW_022313805.1:0-5022 GCF_002776525.5 Piliocolobus tephrosceles
AAAAGAGAAGAGACAAACTTCAGTCAGTATAAAAGCATAGATGTCAACTTTTGTCTTTTTACATGCAATTTTATTTCAATATTTCAAAAGTATTCAGTAAATTCTGAAAGTTGAAACTATTACGTAAAATCGGTCCTAATGATATTTCAATTGTATTTACTGTTATTTTCTTTCCAACTGCACTTTCTGTAATATAGTTTAACTGAAATCTCTTTGATTATAAGCATGCCTTCTACCTTTCTACCTCAGTATCTTTGTTCATGCCTTTTTACTTTTTTTCTAACAGCCTCTAGCCTACATATTGCTTTAGAATTCTCTTATTAAGCCCTATGCAGGTGTCCCTTCCTCCCTTAACTGTCATGCGCATCCGTGTGAAGAGACCACCAAACAGGCTTTGTGTGAGCAATAAAGCTTTTTAATCACCTGAGTGCAGGCAGGCTGAGTCCAAAAAGAGAGTCAGCGAAGGGAGATAAGGGTGGGACTGTTCTATAGGATTTGGGTAGGTAAAGGAAAATGACAGTCAAAGGGGGTTGTTCTCTGGCGGGCAGGAGTGGGGGTTACAAGGTGCTCAGTGGGGGAGATTTTTGAGCCAGGATGAGCCAGGAAAAGGAATTTCACAAGGTAATGTCATCACTTAAGGCAAGGACCGGCCATTTTCACTTCTTTTGTGGTGGAATGTCATCGGTTAAGGCCGGGCAGGGCATTTTCACTTCTTTTTTGATTCTTCAGTTACTTCAGGCCGTCTGGGCATGTACCTGCAAGTCACAGGGGATGCGATGGCTTGGCTTGGGCTCAGAGGCCTGACATTAACTATCCATTCAATCTCTCCCACTAGCAAATACTATTCCCTCCTGTGTATTCATAGAACACTTTTTAGTAGCTTCTTGAAATTATTATACCAGTATGAAATGTATTACATTCATTTGTTTTCTGCTTTCATTTCTAAGTCAGACTGTATGCTTTGTTAAGGTAGTTCAGTTTTATTTCATTTTTTGTTGCAGAGACATTTGAATTGAACTTATTTCATAATCTTTATTTAATTTAGAATTCCCTCTCCCTCTAGATATCCAAACTTTATCCTTTTTTCAAACTCCAATTCAAACCTTTCCAATTCTTAAAGTCTTTACCTCAGTTTCACCACATAGAATGTTCTATAAATATCAATGAAGTCAAGTTGATTGAATATATTATTCAAGCTTTTTGTTTCTTTACTGATTTTCTGTCTACTTTTTTCTATCAGCTAATGAAAGAGGGCGTTGAAATCTTTGGCTATGCTGTAAGTCAAAATTACAACAATTTAGTCTAAAAATCTTAACTGCTTTATTTGCAGTTCTAGAATGGACAACACTTCATTCCATAAAATAGAAAAAGTGTCCCAATGAGCTGGGCAGAAGAGGCTGGTTTTATAGATAGAAAAGAATTAAAGAAAGAAGTAACAAAAAATAAAAAGCAGGTTGGTCATTTCTAAGTTGCTTTCCTTATAAAGCAGGAACAGTAGAAAAAATAACTGGTTAACATCAGGTCACTTGAGGTTACACTTTGTTGTTAGTATTAAAGCAGAGGAAACTTCCTTATCGTGCTGATTGAAACTGGCCTGTCTGGGAAATTAGGCTGTTAACTTCTGACTACTGCTTTCTAGGAAGGTCAAGTAACAAGTCAGTTTGGGTTTGGTGACATGGAAAGTCAGCATGAGTAGCTCCATTTCGATTTTTAGTCTGGTCTGTTGAGCCTAGTGCAGTAGCTTAGTTCAAAACAACGACTTTCTGTCATTTTTATTTAAAGGCTATAATTGTCTGTTTGCCTTTTCCTACTTTCAGTTCTATCAGTTTTGGCTTCATGTATTTCCATATTCTTTTATTGTATAGATACATACATGCTTAGGATCATTATTTCCTCTTGATTAGTTAACCTCTTTTTTGTTAAGAAATGACCTTCTTGGCCAGGCGTGGTGGCTCACGCCTGTAATCCCAGCGCTTTGGGAGGCCTAGGTGGCCAGATTACATGAGGTCAGAAATTCAAGACCAATTTGGCCAACACGGTGAAACCCCATCTCTACTAAAAATACAAAAATTATCTGGGCATGGTGGTAGGCACCTGTAATCCCAGCTACTTGGGAGGCTGAGGCAGGAGAATTGCTTGAACTCAGGAGGCGGAGGTTACAGTGAGCAGAGATTGTGCCACTGCACTCCAGCATGGGCAATTTTATTTTTGGTTATATTATTTCCTTTGAAATATTTTTTGCTAGATATTAATACAGCCACTCCATCTTTCTTTTGATTATTGTAAACATGTTATAAATCTTATTCCATTATTTTTCTTTTTATGTATTTATGTATTTATATTTATGTATTATATATTTATATTTAAAGTGTGTTTTTTATAGGCTGCAAAGTGTTGGGTCCTGCTTTTTTATTCAATCTGACAGACTCTGTGGGGAAAAGAGAGATCAGCCTGTTACTGTGTCTATATAGAAGGAAGTAGACATAAGAGACTCCATTTTGTTCTGTATTTGAAATGCTGTTAATCTGTGACCCTACCCCCAACTTTGTTCTTGCAAGAGACATGTGGTGTGGTGACTCAAGGTTTAATGGATATTGGGCTGTGCAGGATGTGTCTTTGTTAAACAAGTACCTGAAGGCAGCTTGCTGGTTAAAAATCTTGCCCATCCCTGGGCAATGGAACATCTCGGTGTAAAACCCATTGTGTGCCTTGTTTACTGAGTAAGGAGAAACCGCCTTTAGGAATAAGGTGGGGCTTGCTGGAGCAATACTGCTAAAAGGTTTATGGAGATGTTTGCATATGCATCTCAAGGCACAGCATTTTCCTTTAAACTTATTCATGTTACAAGGATTTTTGTTCTTATGTCTTACTGCTGATTTCCTCCCTACAATGATCCTATTTTCTAGCTACTCCCCTATCTTTTAGATGGTAAAGATAATTATCAAAAAGTACTAAGGGAACTCAGAGGCCGGTGCCAGTGTGGGTCCTCTGAAAGCACAGCACTGGTCCCCCGGGGCCCCGCTTTTCTTTCTCTATACCTTGTCTCTGTGTATTATTTCCTTTTCTCAAGTCTCTAGTCCCACCTAACGAGAAGCACCCACAGGTGTGGAGGGGCAGGCCACCCCTTCAAGACTCTGCATGTTAAATCTCTAGATTTTAAATAATGTATTTAGCTCTTTCACTTTTAATATGATCATTGTTATTGTTGCATTAAGGTCTATCATCTTGCCATACATTTTCAATTTCTTCTGCTTTTAGTTTCTTTAAAATTTTGTCTAGTGTGCTTTATATTAAAAGAGCATTTTTAATAATTAAATTTGCTTTATTATTTGTTCATTATAACTGGTTTTTGCATCATTTTGATGTTTCCTTTGTGGCTTATAATGTATATTTTTAACTATTTAAAGTTGTCCTCCTGTGATATTATTATTTTACTTCACTCTTCAAGGTAGTGAGCTGTAAACAGGCCAGTATTTATGTATGTATTTATATATGTATGTGTTCATATATACACATGCATATTATATATATATCCATGTACATGGATATATATACATACATATGTATATTTATATATATGTACATATATATGAAATGGGATGTATCAGAGGAGGGCAACTGTGTGTGTGTGTGTGTGTGTGTGTGTATGAGCTCGACAGTGGTATACTTCTGTTTCTCTATTTCCAACCTTTATGCCATAGTTATCATACATTTTATGCTACATGTTATAAATCCCAAAATACATTGTTAGAATTTTTGCATTTAAAAGTCAGTTATTTTTATTTTTATTTTATTTTATTTTTTTGAGATGGAGTTTCGCTCTGTTGCCCAGGCTGGAGTGCAGTGGTGTGATCTCGGCTCATTACAATCTCCACCTCCCAAGTTCAAGCGATTCTCCTGCCTCAGCCTCCTCAGTAGCTGGGATTACAGGTGTGGGCCACCACGCCTAGCTAATTTTTGTATTATTAGTAGAGATGGGGGTTTCACCGTGTTGGCCAGGCTGGTCTCAAACTCCTGACCTCAGGTGATCCACCAGTGTCGGCCTCCCAAAGTGCTGGGATTACAGTCATGAGCCACTGCACCCGGCCTAAAAGTGAGTTATTTTTAAACAAATTGAAATACAGTGTTTAAATGTTTTTATATTTACCCATGTAACTACCAATTTCAGTGTTCATCATTTCTTCGTATAGATACAGATTTCCACCTAGTCTCACTTTTTCTTCTGCTTGAAGAACATCCTTTAAATTACCTTTTACTCCAGGTGTGCAAGTAATATATTCTTCCAGCTCTAATGTGTCTTTATTTCACTTTAATCTTTTAAATATTTTATTATTTTCTAGTCAAAAAATTTAATAGATGCATCTTTATTCTATACTGTAAAGATGTTTACTACCTTCTGGTTTGCATTTTTTTCAGTAAGAATATGCCATCATTCTTAACTTTGTTCTTCTGTGTACAGTGCATCTTTTCTGTCTAGATGCTTTTAATAATTTTTCTTTATGATAAATTTTAATGAATTTCATTGTGATATGCCTTGCTATAGTTTTCTTCATATGTCTTACACTTCAGTTTATTGAATTTCTTAACTATCTAGGTTAAGTGTTTTTAACAAATTTGGAAAATTTGTAGTTATTATTCCAAATATTTTTTGTGGTTCACTTTTTCAGGGATTATAAATATATGTAGATTGGGCTACTTGAAGTTGCCCCAAGCTTACTAATATGCTTTTAAAACTTTTTTAAAAAAGCATGTATGGCCGGGCGCGGTGGCTCAAGCCTGTAATCCCAGCACTTTGGGAGGCCGAGACGGGCGGATCACGAGGTCAGGAGATCGAGACCATCCTGGCTAACACGGTGAAACCCCGTCTCTACTAAAAATACCCAAAAAAATTAGCCGGGCGAGGTGGCAGGCGCCTGTGGTCCCAGCTACTCGGGAGGCTGAGGCAGGAGAATGGCGTGAAACCGGGAGGCAGAGGTTGCATTGAGCTGAGATCCGGCCACTGCACTCCAGCCCGGGCGACAG
>NW_022313805.1:5122-7368 GCF_002776525.5 Piliocolobus tephrosceles
CTCCTGTGCCTCAACTTCATTCTTCAAGGTAGCAAGCTGTAACAATCCTAGGATTGATGTGTTTGTTTCTCATCATTCAGGGATCAGCGTCCTTCATCGCTCAATGTCCAATGTCCTAAAAACTTTTATTTTACATATTTTGTCTATATTTTTAGTTATTTCATGTGGGAGGATAAATCTCATTTCTGTTGCTTCATCACATTAGAATTATATACTTTTAAATAAAATAAATTGTGTATTTATTAACCATTTTATATATCTCTTTTTGGATTGTCTATTTACCCATTATATATGCTTAGTTTATGTTGACTTCTGGTATATATGAACATGTATTTGTTTCCTTGTTGACATACTAAGATTTTGCTATTTTAAAGACAGCAGTCTCTATTCACACTTGTTTGAAATATTTCTTCAGCTTCTTGAATTTTGTTAAAATTTGCATAAGATGAATCAAAAAACTGAGATTCTAAAACTTAGCAAACTCTTCTCAAATGTTTTCTTGGGTAATTTCTTCTAGTGATTTCATTATTTAGATGTCCTGTGTCTATCAAAAGGCTAAATGAGTATTTATTATGTTTTCTCCTTATTTATCTGAGTTTAATAGAGATGAGAGAGATGCATAGCACTTGTGATGGATGGTGAGAATTTACTTACATAGTTTCAAAGAGCTAGCCAGTTTCCTAGCTCCATTGGTTGACTAAATCAAAATCATTAACAGTGATACCCACTAAGTATTAAGTTCTCATTCATTTCAGGGTTTATATCTGTTGAATTCTGTCTTTCTGTTCTCATGCTAATCTTACAGTCTTTCAATGATAACATGCTTTATTGTAACTAATTTTAATATTTCAAAAAGGCATTTTCACTCTTCTCTGTTTGAAAATATTCTTGGCTCACCTGTCCTATTATCTTTGTTTTTTTCAAATTCCCCCAAATATTCAACTGGAAATTTTTTCATTAAAATTTGTTTCAACAGTTATAATAATTTAAGAATTAAAATAGTCACAAGGTGTAGCTTTCATCTGAGTCAGACAATATGCACAGTACATTTCTTTTATTTCTTTTTTTATATACCCTAGTAGAATTTTATAGCTTTCTTAATATATGCCAAATCTCTTTCCTGCTGTTTTTATTTCTAAGTATTGCTTATTATTTGTGTGTTTTAATTTTTGTTGTAAATGGTGTCATTTTCTTAGTGTTATGTTCTAACTAGCTTGTTGGGATAATGGAAAGGTTATGATAATAGCATATGTAGCTTTTAACTGGCCATGTGTTTATTACTTAGTAATTACGAGTATGACTTGATTGAAGACATTAAGCCACTTTAGTTTGAATAATTATCCTCAGGACCTAACCTCATTTAGTATATAATAACTTTAAATTTTTTTCTTTTAAGAATTCTGTGTAAGTGCTAAATATAAAACAAAACTCCTAGAAGCAAAATGTTATTGACATAGCTTCCTTAAAAACAGTAATCACAGCTGGGAGCAGTGACTCATGCTTGTAATCCCATCACTTTGCGAGGCCAAGGGGGGTGGAAGGGGTGGATCACCTGAGGTCAGGAGTTCGAGACCAGCCTGGCCAACATGGTGAAACCCTATCTTTACTAGAAAAAAAGAACAAAAATTGGCTGGGTGTGGTGGCGAGTGCCTGTAATCCCAGCTACTCAGGAGGTAGAGGCAGGAGAATCACTTGAACCCAGTAGGCGGAGGTTGCAGTGAGTCCAATTCACGCTACTGCACTCCAGCCTGGGCAACAAGAGTGAAACTCTGTCTCAAAAAAAAAAAAAAAGTTATCACAAGAACTGAAATTAAGTTTGTCTTATAAACTTTTTTTAGAACTGACATAATTGTAATTACCAAAAATTAATTCATCCAACAAACATTATTGAATGTGCACTGTGTGCCCCGCACTTTTTTTGAAGTGTTGGAAATACAGTGGTCAAAGAACAGAAGAAAAGTCTTTCTTTATTGAATTTAGTTCAGTGAGGAGAGCTATATGGAAAACATGTAAACTAAACATAATTGATGAAATACATAAAATGTCAGGTGGTGAGAGTTTGATTCCAAAAAAATGAAGAAGAGATAAATAAGGAGGCCAGGATTAGAGCTAATGTGGCAAATTTAGATTGGAAGTAAGGAAAGGTATCACTAGGAGATCATGTTTGAACTAAGAGAAGGCAATGTAAGGAGATAAGAACTATGGATATCTAGGGAACACCAAAGAAATTTAAAAATGTAAATGAA
>NW_022313806.1:0-965 GCF_002776525.5 Piliocolobus tephrosceles
AATTTTTTCTTCTTTCTTTCTTAAACCATTGGGGCCTGCTACTTTCTGTCAAAGCCAGAATCTAAAAAAGATAATGACCAATTTAGCAGGCAATCATACATTTATTATATTTGTTCTAGCTTAACATGTCAATATTTCATGATGTTCTGCAAAGAAGAACCATAATATCTAGCTACTCTGTTACCCAACGTATTTAAAAAGTTGTTTCTTCTGCACTTGGGAAGTCAGCTCTAAAATGAGCCACTCTGAAGAGCACCCCAGCCCACCCCAGGGTCAGGGTCATCATGAACAATATTTCATGATGTTCTGCAAAGAAGAACCTTAATATCTAGCTGCTCTGCTGCCCGACATATTTAAAATGTTGTTTCTTCTCCACTGGAAAGTCAACTCTAAAATGAGCCACTCTGAAGAGTACCCCCCTCCCCACTCCAAGGTCGGGGCTGGGTGCTGGGCCCCTGGAACTCCTGGCAGCCACGACTTCAGCAGCTTTTCTGACATTCCTGCATTTTCAGGAGATGTAGGCAGCATCTTGCTTTTGAAGATGTCAGGGTGCATAATTTGTAGACAAGGTTCTAGCCTAGAGCCTTTTATGGCAGATCCTTAGAAGTCAAAAGCAGAAGAGTATGGAGAATTATTAGCAGAAGTGTACCAAAAACAACTAGCTAGATTTGTGTAAAGAACTAAAAGCAAAATCTATATGCAAGTATCTGAATATTCAAATGATTTTCTATCAAGCTGACTGTTATGGGTTAAATCATATTCCTCCCCCTAAATTCCTATGTTGGAGTGTCCTAGCTCCCAGTACCTCATGACCTTATTTGTAGATAGGGTTGTTATGATGTAATTGGTAAAGTCAAGATGAGGCGCTACAGGAAAAGAGTGGGTTCCTAATCCAATGTAACTGTGTCTTTCTAAAAAGGGGAGACTGGGCACACGGTAATCTCATTGTGGGAGGACTGCTTGAG
>NW_022313806.1:975-1157 GCF_002776525.5 Piliocolobus tephrosceles
ATTCCACTTCTTAATTAAACATTAAAGGTTTGCACTGGCTCAGCAGAACATGCAGCTATCTATTCACTTGCAGTCATGCTAAATTCATAAATCTAATTTGACTATGGCATTAAGCCAAGAGTGAATGCAAGAGATTAACTTTTTTGAACTATCAGGACTAAAACATGAAGATTATTCTAACA
>NW_022313808.1:0-1206 GCF_002776525.5 Piliocolobus tephrosceles
CTTGCAATGCTTGGTCACAGGTATCCAACTGAAAAATATTTTGTTCACTAGCCATATGGACTCATAAGGTAAACTACAGGCAGAGACACAAAACGTAGAAAAAAGAAAGGGCTATCAGAAGCACTATGTCTCCTTACATTTTGTATTTCTATTCATTTGCATCTAGAATCATGAGGAATTTGAGCAAATGGGAAATGCAAAGTCCTAATCAAAGCATACCCACATTTCAGTTATCTGCATTATTGTACATTTAAATTTGTAATGCATACATAGATTATACAATTCAATAGGTATAAAAATGTTAAGTAACTTTTTCTCTCATGTACCCCATTCAGTAGATCACTTTAAAGTCAACATTTTAATGTTATTGTGCATACTTTCATCAATTATTCTCTTTATCTTTTTTTTTTTTTTTTTTTTGGAGATAGTGTCTCGGCCTGTCACCCAGGCTGGAGTGCAATGGAGAGATCTCAGCTCACTGCCACATCCACCTCCTGACCTTTTTTCTTTTTTTAATGGAGATAGGGGCTAACTATGTTGCCAAGACTGTAGGCTGTCCTTCAACTCCTGGGCTCAAGCAATCCTCCTGCCTCAGCCTCCCAAAGTGCTGGAAGTACAGGTGTGAGCCACCACTCCTGGCCCAGGTGTTTTCTTTTCTTTTTGTTTGTTTGTTTGTTTTTTAGACTTGAGGTTTCACCGTGCTAGCCAGGTTGCATTTGAACCTCTGACCTCATGATTCTCCCGTCTTAGCCTCCCAAAGTGCTGAAATTACAGGCGTGACCCACAACTTCCAGGGGTGGATATCTGCCATCTTCTCCTTGCTTCTATTTGTAATTTTATTATGTATTTTCTTTCTTTTCTTTGGAGATGGAACCTCGCTGTTTCACCCATGCTGGAATGCAGTGGTGTGATGTTGGCTCACTGCAGCCTCAGCCTCCTGTATAGCTGGGATTACAGGCATGGGCTACATGCCACCATGCCTGGATAATTGTTGTACTTTTAGTAAAGACAGGGTTTTGCATGTTGGCCAGGCTGGTGTTGAACTCCTGACCTCAGTGTCTGTCCTTATTATGTATTTTTAATATGCCTAAAGTAAAGTCTGATTTTGCCTGGTTTTTCTTTTACATAATTGGAGTAATAGTCTGTATCCTGCTGCATCTGCCTTCTTTTACTCAATACTAAGTTTTTAAGATTCACACTTAGCAT
>NW_022313809.1:0-6447 GCF_002776525.5 Piliocolobus tephrosceles
AAAAACAAAAAAAACAAACATGGCCGGGAGCTGAAGAACAGCTCCAGGTGAGGGATAGGCTCAGGAGGCCCAGGCACAACCCAGGTCCACCTTGCAAAACTGCTCTGGTTATGTTTCTTTTTTCTTTTTCTTTTTTTTTTGAGACAGCCTTGCTGTGTTGCCCAGGCTAGAGTACAGTGGCACTATCTCAGCTCACTGCAATCTCCACCTCCCAGGTTCAAGCAATTCTTGTGCCTCAGCTTCCTGAGTAGCTGGGATTACAGGCACCTGCCACTGCACCCGGCTCATTTTTGTATTTTTAGTAGAGACAGGGTTTCATCATCTTGGCCAGGCTGGTCTCGAACTCCTGCCCTCGTGATTCACCCGCCTTGACCTCCCAAAGTGCTGGGATTACAGGTGTGAGCCACTGTGCCCAGCCTGGTTACATTTCTTTAGACAGGAATGGAGCCTGAGCATCATAGTCGCTCGTGAGAAATAAAGAAAAATAGAGTGTGTGTGGTAAGCGTTCTAGACTCAGGAAGGTTTTTGGAAAGCCTTTAGTAGGGTTGACTGTTAATTTTTTTCATTCCATGAGTTAATTCTTTCCTTATTTGTCAACATTTGTTATTTTCCTGAGTTTTCAAGTTCTAGATATTCATGGTTAAAAAAATCATAAAAGACGTAAAATAAAAATACAATGTGAATAACTCATAATCTTATCACTAAGTTAGCCAATATTAGCTTATTTTGTTTCTGCCCCTTTTGTATACCTGGTTTATTTATTCAGTCATTCAAGATCAGGGAAAATGTTACAAATAGTTTCATAGGCTTGGTGTGTTTCCCTTAATATGATTGAGGGACATGGGAATGGTCTCACAACACGCTAATCTTTAAAGCTGGGAGATTTTAGTGGTTTCATCCTATTTCATGATATGAGTTTTCATCTTTGATTTAACTATTACTCCCTCAGTGTTGGGCATTCAGGCTCTGTATCACCATTGTAAGTAACCTTGCAACAAAGCACCCTTTATACATGAGTCCTTTTCTCTAGCCATGATTGTTTCCCTGGGGAGGGTGTAAAAGGTGAAGTCTGAGCTGGTGGGGTGTGAACCTTCAAGGTCTTGATGGTGCTGCGTTGACTTTGTGTCCCACTGTCAGGGTGTGAGTGTGCTTGTCTTGCTGCACTTTGCCAGTCCTGAGCACTCTGCTTATTTTCAACACACCTCTTTGTTTTGATTTGCATTTTTAAGTTACTGATGGGGTTAAATGTTTTTCAGTTGTTCATTAAGTTTTCCTTAATTTAAATTGTTCATCCATTGCTCTTCCCATTTATTTTCTTTGGGCTTAAGTAGATCTTTTCTAAAGCAGATAGCCTTTTTATATTATTGATTCTATTTTCTCAGGTTAGCACTTCACTTTGGTGATTGTTTTCCCTTCAACATAGGGAAAAGTCTGTCCCTATTCCAAATTTATGTAAAATTTTACCTATATATTTCTTTTTCTGCATGCTTTTTTTAAACATTTATGTTTTCAATCCATTTGGATTTATCTTGAGTGTAATATGCTATGAGATTCGAGAAACTGATTTTCTTCCAGATATTTAGCCAGTTTACTAAAACTGTTAAATAACCCGTTTCTAATTAGTTTTTATGCTTAATTATATTAAAACTATTTATGTGTGCGTGTTTATGTGTAGTGTTTCAGAGTTATCTGTTCTCTTCCATTGATCTGTTTGATCCTTGCATCAGTACCATAGTATTTTAATTACCATGGTAATCGTTTTTATTTTTCTTCTTCAAAAAATGGCCTTGTTCAGAAACTGTAATAATGGGTGGCACTAGTAGTAGTAAACTATTATTGAGTGCAAACTACGTGCCAGGCATGAACTCATTTAATCCTCAGAACACTATCATTATATTCCTATTTTACAGATGAGGAAACTGAGACATAGAATGGAAAGTTACTTGCCCAGAGACACACTGATTGCATAAGTGGTAGAGCTGGAGCAAACTATAGAATCAAGACTTTATTATCCATCAAAAAAAAAGTCATATGGAGTGATCGGAACTATAGCTATTTTGACATAAAGGGTATCTTAATTTTTCAGATAATCTTAATTCTCCATAGCCAAAAATATGTTTTTCTTTCTCCATTTATTTCTTCAAAATTTTTATTGGTGAGATTATTCATAGGGCCTTCCTATTTTCTGGTGCTACTGGAATTAGGATTTTTTTTTTTTCTGTTTTCTAATGATAAAGGCTGATAAGATAATGCTGGCCTTTTTGAAATGGCCTTTTTGACAGCTACCTTGAATGCTTTATTAAAATTTGATGCAATGTAAGATGTACCATTTTATTGATTTTCAACATATCTCCTACTCACACAAAATGGAGACAATAGATTATAATGTTTTAAAGAACAAAGGACATGTACTCAAAGCCCTGTTTTCCAGGCGAACAGTGTCATCTTTTACAAAGATCTGTGAAAGGAAGAGTAAGCTAAAATCAGAACATCCAGGGAAAACCAACATAGTTTGAGCCTTGTATTTTCCTGTTTTGATTAAAATAAGGCTTTAAAGTATATTGTTTTTGAGAGCAGGATCTACTTTTGATTCTGAAATAGACTCTGCTTTGGAAAATCTTAGAAACTTCCTTTGAAGGTGAGAGGACTCCTGTCTAGGGAAAAGTATTTTGTGTTTGTTTTTGTTTTTTTAGACTCTTGACCTGGAAGGGTTCCATAGTGTTTCAGGCCACTTGGCTTTAGAAAGAATGCAGAAAAACTAAGTTCTAGTGAGGATCTATTCTTGAAAGATTGACAAGCGCCCCAGCATTGCTAGAATTTCCTTCATTGCTGTTAGCAAATGTTGCATTTGATTCTTTGTTCTCCCTCAGCTTCTGTTTCTCTACCTCATGTATTACAAGTCCATAATGCAGGATCAGCCAGGGAAATTAAAAGCTATCTGATGCAAACAGAAAATCAGTTTTTAAATTGTCAGTAAGGACATTCCTACAGTGAATCAGCTTCGGAAAATGAAGTGAAAATTCAGTATGAGGTTGACTCTGCAGTTCATTTTACAAGATTCGTCACGGCAAATCTTCATAATTTCTATTGAGCAGAGACTGAGACTTTATTATTTCTGATTGTTGGTGAGATTCTGTGGATTTAGATGCTAAGCAGGCTTTTGCCCTGGGTTATGACACCTTCATGTCTTTCTTCTTGCAGCCTACTCTCAAGAAATACAGAAAAGTTTCATGTTCCTTAAGTCGCATGTCCCTTAAGCTGGACTGGGGTTGAGTTTGTGTCAACTGTTGCCGTTTTCCCTTTTCCTCACTCACTTTGTCCCATTTCCAGCACTTCCTTCTCTCTCGCCTC
This sequence comes from Piliocolobus tephrosceles, assembly GCF_002776525.5. Taxonomy (NCBI): domain Eukaryota; kingdom Metazoa; phylum Chordata; class Mammalia; order Primates; family Cercopithecidae; genus Piliocolobus; species Piliocolobus tephrosceles. The sequence goes on from NW_022313809.1 coordinate 3,352, forward strand.
CCATGCATATCAGTCTAAAATCACACTCCATTAGGAGGAAATTCATACAGGGTGAGATGGTTGTTTTCTTGAATCTGGTACTGAGAAAGGACATATGTGTGTGTTTTCTTTTTTTGTACTGATAATTTTTTTAAGTTCATTTGGATAAAATTTTACTCTTAGAGAAAGTTGTAAGAGTAAGAATAGTGCAAGAACACCTGTATACTCTCATTATCCAGAGTCACCTATGTTTATCATTTGCCTTCTTTGCTTATTCTCTCTCTCTCTCTGTGTGTGTGTGTGTGTGAGAGAGAGAGAGAGAGAGTGTGTGTGTGTGTGTATAAATACATAAGCTGGAAGGGGGCGACTATTTGAGAATATGTTGCAATCATCAAGGTACTTTAATCCTAAATGTTCAGTATATTTTTCCTAAAAATAAGGATATGCTTTTACATAATCAATACAGTTACCAACCTCTGTAAATCTTACATTGAAAAAATACTTTAATCTATCATTAGTGTTTTATTTTCATCAGTTGACTTAATATTCTTTGTAACATTTCTTTTCCTCTAGTTCAACGTCCAGTCTAGTGTCAGATGTTACACTTAGTTGTCACATCTCCATAACCTCTGTTAATCTGGAACCTTTCCACAGTCATTCTTTGTCTTCTAGGACACCGACATTTGTAAAGAATGTAGTTCCAATTTAATAGAACATTTCTCTTTTGGAGTTTTTCTGATGTTCCCTCGTGACCAGATTCAGCTGGAATCCATAAGTGGTGATGCGTCCTTCTCGAGTAGCTCATCTGGAGGCATGTGATGTTTAGTGATATTAATTTTGATTACCTGATCAAGGAATTGTCCTATTTCTCCACTGTATAGTTACTATTTTTTCTTTGACACTAATGAGCAGTGAGCGGGGAGATAGTGTGAGACCATGCACATCCTCCTCATCAGATTTCCCCTAGCCAATTCTAATTTTATCTAAACTTTATTAGATAATCTTAAGATAAAAATAATTTTCTCTTGAGGCCTTAATTGGCAAGCAAATTTAACTACTCTCTTTTGAAATACTTTCTCCAGCAAGGTGAGCAGTAATTAACAAACATAAAATTACTATACATTGAAGCTGAACTAAAAAAAAGCCATAATGGCTGAGCATTTTTCTACTCTAAGCTGTACTTCTCTCTATTTGTATCTGGTTACCTCCCCATTAGAAAAGCCATCACCATTTTATTATAACAAAAACAATCAGTTCTTTCTCCTCTAGGCAGTTTCTAATGAAAAGGATATCAGGTATCAGAGATACCAAACATTTACCAAAAGCTTACGTATTGATGAACATTTTTACTAAGCAAGTGAATTTTTTTTTTTAATTTGGTTTTTGTAAACACTGTCAGGTGATAAAGAAATGGCAGGAAGGTGGACATATCAGGATACCTGGTCATAGTTCTTCCACCGTCTGCATGGGATGTGCTCCTGGTAGAGGAGAGAAGTCCTTTTACTTTCTATCTGCCTACTGCAGTGGGCCATTCGCTATCCATACTTGATGAAATGATTTTGGTGATATTATTCTCAGGCCCAAAATATGAGTTCTTTTTGACTAATTTAGAGCAATAGGATTACTCCAAATACATTGAGGTATGCCTCTGTAGATCCCTGAACACCAGAGTGCTATTCCTTCTTATTGGAGAGGAAATCAGTTTCTTCATGGTTAGGTCAATTTCCTAGATGCTAGTCTTTATTTCAGAATGAAAGTGTGGAAGCGTATTGCACACAGGGTGTGGAAGAGAGCTTTGAAATCAGGTGATCTCTGGTTTGACTCCAGCTCTGTCACTGTGCTCTCAGTGATTTTTGGGTAAATCCCTTAATGCCTAATTTCATTTCCTCATCTGTGAAACAGATGCTGTTACCTGCTATGTGAAGCTGCTGAGAGGACGAATATAATGCTTGTAAAGTGCCTTGGCCCCTGGCTTCTAGGAGGTGCTCAACAGAGCAATAGCTGTGATTGTCTTCTTGAGGAGTTAATTGAGGTGATGGATGGCAGTACCTTGAGAGGAGCCTCCCATCACATTTGGGTTTGTGTTTGCCAGGGAGCTGGGGGCCAGAGTGGTGTGGTAATCTATCATGGAGTCCCAGGAGCCCAAATGTCTGGGCCAGTCCCAAGTGCTCAGAGCATGAGGAGGACAAAGAGTACTGGGCTCTCCATCTCACTGGACTGACTGTCAGCCAGTAGGTGTCATTTCAGTCCAAAGATAGCTTGGAAGACCCCACGGGCACTATTCAAGCACTCTTTGGTCAGGTGACCATGTGGGTGAGCCCGTTTGAGTCCCGAGAGGCCATTTAGGACATCCAGGAAGAGCCTCAGAGCTAGTCTGTCTGTGCGCCGGGGTGAGGATCTCTGGCATGTCTGGGGGAGCAGCTTCTGCCCAGAGTATGCCTGACTGGGGAAGGGCCAGGCTACCAGGCACCATTGGGCAGTCTAGACGCCTTGTCCCGGCTCTGCCCTGGAGACTCCCAGTCCATATGCCACCGGACAGCAAAGGGATTATGAAACTTGAAGGCTTGGAATAAACACACATAAAATATGATCGGAGCCCTGCACGTTTTGCTAATGACTTCAGTGGGTGAGGAATTGTGGGCTGGCTGAGAGATGGCTGCTGTTACCACCATTTGCCTTTGTGCTTCCCTACAGCTTGCTGCTGTTTGGGGGAAGGGCTGCAGTTTTGCTGCCTACCTTCTGACAGATACTTCTTATTCACTTTCATGGCTTTCAGTACTTGCCGTCCCAGATGGGTGAGCTCAGGAGCTAGTCTGTGTGTCTGATATTAAAATAAAACAATCCAAACAGTCCTCCTAAAATTAACATTAATACCACTAGAAATATCTGTTATGCAAATAATTCAGAATAAGGCAAAGACCACTTTGATTAGCTTGCTCTCAGTTTGGCATTTTGGTTAAATGAAATTATTTTATATTTATATGTTCTTTGTATTTTTAAAAGTATATAGAAAAATAAACAAAGGACTCAAAAAATCACACTCTTTTCAGGTCTCTGATATAACTGGTACGAAGATATTTGTTGCTCTAATCTTTCTGGAAAGCAAACTAGCTGAGT